>NC_056522.1:349644201-349703491 GCF_019175285.1 Sceloporus undulatus | reverse complement strand
TCCCCCCTCCTCCTCTTCCTCCTCCTCTTTCTTCTGCTCCCCCTCCTCCTCTTCCTTCTTCTCCTCCCCCTCCTCCTCTTCTTCTCCCCCCTCCTGCTCTTCCTTCTCTTCTTCCTCCTCTTCCTTCTTCTCTTCCCTACTCCTCCTCCTCCTCCTCCTCCTCCCCCCTCCTCCATGCGCCGCGCGGCCTGGGGGCGGGGCGGAGGAGGCAGAGGAGAAGGAGGTGGGCAGCATGGGCCCGCGCGAGGAGGCGGGGAGGGCGGCGCGGGCCCGCGCGGGGAGGCGGGGAGGGCAGCGCGGGGCTTCCCCCTTTGCCTCCTCTGCCCCAGGCCGTGCGGCCCTCCTCTTCTTCCTCCGCGCGGTGGAGGAGGAGGAGGGCCGTGCGGCCTGGGGCAGAGGAGGATGTGGTGGCGGTGGCGGCGACAGCAGGACTGGGCTGGGGCCGGTCCTGCCGCCTCCGCGGGCCGGGGGTTGCCGACCCCTGCAATAATGTTATTTTTTAAAATCCTCATTTTTTCTGCTTAGTGCATTATATTTGTTGAGTGATATACCTGTGGGGGAACTGTGAAACAAATTCCTAATACAGAAAGACAATCCAGATAGCAGTGGGAAGAGATGTTCACCTACTTTACTTGTGGTACCTTGTACTTACTGCATTTCAGTCCTCCAGCTGTAAATAATTCAGGGCCAGGAATTAATCTAGGAGATTCAATGTGATGTATTTGTTTGACTATTGGATTACAACTCTGGAGACCAGGCTTCGAATCCCCACTCAGTCATGGAAACCCACTAGGTGGCCTTGGGCAAGACCCACTCTCTCAGCCTCAGAGAAGGGCAAAAGGAAACCACCCTCTGAACAAATATTGTTCAGAAAACCTTGTGGTAGATTTCCTTTGCATTAGCATAAGTTGGAAATGACTTGAAGGCACACAACAACAATAGCCACGTATTACTGCAGTTTGTCCTGATATAGTGGATTTTTTTGGTACTTGTATTGAAACAATATTGCAACATCTCTAAATTTATGATCTTTGTATCATTTTTTAAAGATTTGGAATGAGCGTCCTTTTAACAGCAAGTATATTAAGGTAGGTTAACGGGTCATTTTTCCTTACTTAACAAAATACAGTTGCAGTATTGGCATGGGTAACACAGTGCTTAAATCTCTTAGCAGAATGTGGATGTTTACTTCTGTTACTGCTGTAAACTCCCGAATAGGAGGTAAATGGTTGATATCTCTTAAAGATATGTTTCTGTTTGTAATACAATCACTCCTTTGTTTTCGCGGACTTGAAGTCTGCGTCCCTTGCCCATTTGCGGGATAGCAGATGGAGGGGGACAGAGTGGGGTGGATTCCTGCAGGGGCACGGTTTTCCATTTTTGCACCGGGGGGAGGGAATCTGGAATGGATCCCCTGAGAAAATGGAGGGGCAACTGTACTTGTATGTGTACAGCCCATACTGATTTGTAGTGATGTGTTTTCCCTTATACTTCTACTGAAACCTTTCAGTGTGTTTATGTTGTCAGAGTTTTGTGTCTCTAAGCAGAGACTAAAAAAAAGTACATCTTTTTTACAAAAGTATTTATGTCATTTATTTGAAGTATATATTCTGTAATGTATTGCTTCCCTTTCCCCATTGCAGTAACCTTCGTAGGTCTGTCAGGTTAAGATGGCCCCAAGTATCCTGAAACATCAAAGTAACACTCTGGTCAGTCACATCAATAAGTAGCAAGGTGGCCGATAAAATCTCTCAGATAAGGGCTGATCTTGATGCTAGTCTTTTGACAGAACGTATAACAGAGGCGTCCAGTGACTCTGGAAACAAGGTTATTCTGGATCGTTTTGAGTTTGTTAGTACCGAGGACGTGAACAAGCTCCTTGGTCCGGTGAAAAGGACGACTTGTCCTCTCGACCCTTGCCCTTCTTGGTTGACCGTTCAGGAAGGAGATGCTATAAAAACTGCATTACATCTTATAATAAATGCATCTCTTTGGGAAGGTATATTTCCACTGCCTTTAAAACAGGCAATAGTAAAACCTCTTTTGAAGAAACCCTCCCTTGATCCTCTGTTAATGAGTAACTATAGACCAGTCTCCCTATTACCATTCTTGGGCAAGGTGATTGAGAGGGCAGTCGCCTTTCAACTCCAAGCAGTCTTGGATGAAGCCGATTATCTGGACCCATTTCAAACTGGCTTCAGAGCGGGACACGGAGTCGAGACTGCCATGGTCGTCTCAGTTGATGATCTCCGTCTGGGCATTGACAGGGGAAATGTGACCCTGTTAGTGCCCTTGGACATCTCAGCGGCCTTCGATACCATCAACCATGGTATCTTTCTGGAATGCCTGGGAGAGTTGGGTATCGGGGGCACTGCGCTCCAGTGGTTCCGATCCTACCTCTCGGGAAGGTTCCAGTTGGTGAGGCTGGGGGATACTTGCTCTCGTAAAAGAGAGCTGACATCTGGCGTCCCTCAGGGCGCCATTCTATTCCCCACGCTATTTAACATTTACATGAAGCCGCTGGGAGAGATCATCCGGAAGCATGGAGCACGGTGTTATCAGTACGCTGATGACATCCAGATCTATCTCTCCGTGTCTCCGACTGATACAGTAACTAAGGATGGCACCTCCCCTCTGGATGCCTGTCTGGAGTCAGTAACGGACTGGATGAGGGAAAACAAACTCAAGCTGAATCCAGAGAAAACAGAGGTACTCGTGATAGGCACCCCAAGTCCAGATAGGGAAATTTGCCACCCTATCGTTGACGGGGTTATGCTTCCCCTAAAGGATAAAGTTCACAGTTTGGGAGTATTCCTGGACTCATCTCTACAGTTATCATCTCAAGTAGATGTGATGGCCAGGAGTGCTTGGTACCAGCTTCGGCTGATACACCAACTGCATCCCTGTCTGGACCGAAAGGACCTTGAAACTGTAGTACATGCACTGGTAACTTCCTGCTTGGATTTCTGTAATGCGCTCTACATGGGGCTACCTTTGTACCAGGTTTGGAAGCTTCAGCTAGTCCAGAACGCTGTAGCCAGATTGGTCACGGGTACTTCAAGATCGGACCATATAACACCTATATTAAAATCTCTCCACTGGCTGCCTATTAGCTTCTGGGCGCAATACAAAGTGTTGGTCGTTATCTATAAAACCCTACATGGCTTGGGCCTGAGTTACTTGAGCCAATGCCAGTTCCTATTCCCCAGTATTGCTGATACCCCAGAGTTTACTGACTGCAAGATTGCTTCCTTCATAACAAAGGTTAAAGTTGTGGTTAATTTATCAAGAGTTTTTATGGTCTGCTTCAGATGCAGAAGTTGGTTTAATAACCATGATTTATTGAACTAATATGAAACAGTGTGCCCTCTCCTCTTCTCCCTTTATATGTCCAGCTTTGGCAATGACCATTTTTAAAAAAAATTCCATTTCTCATAAGGCCTGAACTGACAAACTGTGCTGCTAACTTGGTTTCCTAGCCTGTTATGTATTTGATGCTATACAGTAATTTAGGAAATCAGGAAAGCTTCCAGAAAGCAGTTTCCCAAGAACAAAACATAACATTTTCCCTAGATTTCTAGAGTTGTAACATAATCAAAAATTTTGCATTTTATTGCTTTCCTGTAGTACATTACAGGAGTTATAGTAGTTTTATGCCATCTGTCAATTATAATTTCAGCTGTTCCCAAGATCTGGCATGTTTGAAAGACCCAGCAAGTGTGAAGTCGAAGGCTTTAATGGCCGGCATCCATAGTTTTTTTGTGGGTTTTTCTAGCTGTGTGGCCATGTTCTAGACGTCAGGAAGAAACTCTTCTAGAACATGGCCACATAGCCCGAAAAACCCACAAAAACCCCAGCAAGTGCTTTAATACTTGTCAAAGTCATACCTCCTGATTCACGGGGATCCATTCCGGACCCCTCCAAGAATCCGAAAAAACGCAAATATTTGAGTCCCCATTGGTTACAGTGGTGGTGCACTCCTGCACGTGCTGTTTTGTCCCTCCTCGCTTGCCATCCGTGAAGGAGTGAGATTGTGGAGTCCAAGACCACGAACGGGGAGGGACAAGTGTAGTTGGATTTGCCAGGGTTTCCTTCTGGCACAGAATGGTTATATATTTTCTGTTTGTGCACTTAAGGGCCTGAACAGACAGGCCAAAATAAAGCTGCTTCAGGACACTTTAGTGTTCATCATTTATGAACACAGTTCCATGCACAGTCATTTTAAATTAATTCCTGTGTGGCTTTTATAATGCAAAGTTATGGGATATGTAATGCATGTGGGATGAATCTGATAGGAAATGATGTGCCCTCTTTGTTTCCTGGGGCGAGGTACATACCGCCACTTTGCGGCGCTCTGCCGCCGCCGCCGGTAGGTCCGCGGGGGAGCCGGAGCCTTCAGACGGCGCGACTCTCGCGCGGACCGAAAAAGAAGCTCCAAAATGGAGCTTCTTTTTCCATCGCGTTTGTGACGTAGCGAGGCGCCAGGGGCGCACTCGCTACGTCACAAAGGATGCGACGCGTACGGACGCTCAGCGTCCGATACGCAAAGATGGCGCCGGCCATGTAGAAGGGCCGGCGCCATCTTGTACGGACGGAGTCCGAACTAGGCCCAGGGGCGTCTATAAGAGACACCCCTTTTTTAAAATGGGACGTCCTCCGGACGTCCCAAATGGCGGTGCAGAAAGCCCCTGGGAGAGGTTTGTGGAAGTTGAAGTATGCTAGGCTAAACTTATAGCCAATTAAGAGTTTACTTTCAAACTGACATCTTGTTGCTGATCATTTTTTTTAGAGAATGTTCATTTGTTCACTTTAGCACAAATGAGTCACAAGCTAATTGACATGGCTTAGTTCCCTGTACCTTGCGCAAAGACTGCACAGCCCTAAACATATTTAGAAGTAAGCCCCACTGATTTCAGTAGTGTTTATTTCTAGGTAAGTGTATGGGAATGTAGCCTTTGTTGTATTTCTTCATAGTTATGAAGATACATTATCTTCTATTTGAACTTTATTTTATTACTTTATTCTTAATCTAAAATATTTGAAGGATGGAATTTAGAGTTGTTAAGCTTCTGCAATACTATACTAGTATATTTTTGTTACATTTAGGAAAGTAGACATAATCATGGTAAGTGTTATCAATGGGAAACATATCCGTTTCTATGTAATGGTGCATGTGCTTGGGTTTTAAGTCTTATGCATACCATCTGAGGGGTTGGGGAAAGGCTTTTCTACCAACCTTGTTTGATTTGTAATGATCATATGTTTTCCTATTGATTGCCACTGTATTGATATTGTTTTTTGTAATTGTCTGCTTTATATGGTTGGGGGGCAGGGAAAGGATTTGTTTGTTTTTATTGTATTTTTTTATTGTACTTCCACTGTTGTTAGCCGCCCTGATTCCTCATTGATTGGGCGGGATACAAATAAATTATTTGTTATTATTATTATTATTATCTATATTATGTAGAATGGGAAATTAGAAGGTTTAAGTAAAGAAAATAACAGAGTTTCTAATTTCTGGAAATTACCAGTTTCATTCAGTGTGTTCAGTATTAAAACAAGCTGCTAACCATCTGAAACTGGCTGCAAAGTTGGAGTTCTAAATCTCTTAATGGATTTTGAATCCAGATCAAATTCTTCTTAATGACCATGGCAGTCAAAGTTCTAGTGTTCTTCAATCAATTAGATTTCAGTGATTTCATCATACATACATACATGTTATTACATGATTTAAAGATGTAATGTTGCTGAGTGTGTTCATGTGGATGTTTTCTGATACCTCCAACACTCCAATTGCAACACTTCACATTATTTTGTCTCCACTGGTTCTCCATAGTGTCAAGCGCACATAATGCACTCTTTCTCATAAAAATGATCTGAGAGAAGGAAACCAAGACCAGGAATTGTAATGATCTGAATGCTGTACATAGTACTGTATTAAATAAAAAACTTTATCTCAGCTTTTTTTTAAAGAAACTATGTGGGGACAGTATGGTAACACCTTCTCTTAAACATTTTATTTATCATTCTAAAAACATAATAATACAGTGCGCCCTTGCCTAACGCAGGGGATCTGTTCCAGACCCTGCCGCATAAGGAAAGTTCTGCTTGTGCTTGAGCCCCATTGAAACTAAAGGGACTTATGCATGTGGCACGGCACGCACACTATGAGCATGTGTGCCATTTCCTCTTTGTCCCATGGCTTTCAGTGTAAGTTGAAAACCACGTATAGTGCGCCTGCGTATGACATGGGTGCACTGTAATCCATAATTCATTTTTTATTTTGGTCTCACCCACCCCCTCCCATGGTTTTTATGTCTCTAACTGCTACTGATGACAGTTGAATATCCTTTGACCCCAGTCCAGTCCACAACTCTAGTCCATGCTTTAAGTGAGTTTTTAAAAATCCTTCCTTGTCTGCAGGGGCAGCTGTTGGCTTCCTTAGCAGTGGCATTGTGAATCCATTCTGGGTTTTAGTCAGTATGTTAAAAGAACTATCCAAACTACTGGACCTGTTTCATGGATGGGGTCAACACCTTGGGAGACTTTAAAGTGTTGCCTAAAACCTGGAGCTAGTCCATCACTCCACTGTCATAGAAACAACTAATTACTACTGATTATCCTATATTTGACACAAGTAAACCAATATGTGTCTACTTCAAGCCTGTTCTATCTGTAATGTAAAGTGACTAGGATTGTGATTCATTGGTGGCTGGGGAACCTACTTTTGAATACCTTTAAAGGCACTTGCTTTATTTAGTTGTAATGTATAGTGGTTATCTCTGGTTTCTAGAAAACAATCCAGGAACAGATTCTGGGATTAATAACTACTAAAACTGAGATAGCTGGAGGGGAAATGGGAAAAAAAAATCCCAGTTTTGCTGAATTAGGAGCCTGGAAACAGTTCCATAAATATTGGAAACCTGTTGAGTCTAATATTGTCATCATTTTTATACATTTTATATCAGTCCCATGCACCCCTTGGCTGTAAAATGCACACAGGAAAAATGTTTTAGATACAGCTCAATTCTCTGCATGTCTATTCAGATATAACAGGGAATTGAGTGGCGCTGTCTCCCAGGTAGCATATATAGAATTCCTATTGCAAACCATGGAATTTAGACAGGTTAACTTTGAGTTCTTGGCTTTTTAGACACTTTTTTAAAAAAAATCCAGATTATTTTGCCTGCCCATTTTATTTTGCCTTATGAAGATAATGTCATACTCCAGCATCAGTGAAAGCTGTACTTCAAGTAATATTATCTGTTACCAAGGTACTTCGCAATACAATGGACAGAATGGGTATAAAGAACATTGGCATCATTGCAGCGGATGGAGAGTGGGAGATTGCAAGTGAAATGCTAGTCGATCCCTATCTTAATGACGCTGTTGAGATAGTAGGGTAAGTGTGGAAGCTATAGGGGAACAGCGGGTTTTTTCATGCCTTTCTTCAGAATACTACATTAAAAAGGGAATTTATAGATAAGCATGCTCCTTCTCTACATTCCCATCTTGAGGTAAAGGCCTACTGCATGGTGCTGTATATTACCATTTTCACCAGCCTTGCTTCTGCATTTTATGTGGTGCATTAGTCCATGCTGCCTCATGGTGCTATTTCCACTTGTTTTAACATCTATATTCTTTTGATATCATCTGCAGCTGAGGTGTGCTCTTTTCAGGACTCCTTTCATAGAGTATAGGGCTTGAAAGGCTTACTATGAATAGTTGTTCTCTTTCCTTTAAATGGGGCCTGGGAAGCAGAATTCTTGTCAGCTCAGCAATGTTGTAATACACAGACATTAGGAGAATGGTATTGGGTTTTTTGGATTACAGCTCTCAGAATCCCCCAGGCCGTAGCCATGCTGGCTGGAGAATTCAGGAAGCTATAGTAAAATAAATAATAATAATAATAATAATAATAATAATAATAATAATAATAATAATAATAATAATTTCCTTCCCTAGATCTGGCAAATCATAGAATTCATGGAAAATTTGACAGTTAAATTTGAATGAAGACAGTCAGAAATCATTATTTATTTATTTATAATGTTCATATCAGATTTTATAGTGCACTCTAGCTCTCAACACAGCTTATAAAAGATTTTGAAATAAAGCAGAGTAAAACGAGTATAGTAACACTGATTACATGGTGCCCGTACATGTCTCTGGAGGGCGATAGAAGTTCTGTATTACTTTTCACTTTGCTATTCCTCAGCCTGGTAGAATGACTAATGGATGATAGTTGGGGAGAAGTAAAGCCTTGTAAAGCAGGCTTCTCAGGAGGTCACAGTGTAGATACGCCCTTAATTTCTGGATTGTGTTACTATTACACATCTCCTTTGTACATTTAACAACAGTCCCTTCACACATAGACCTATCCAGACTTTAAATCTCTTTTGAAGACCTTGCTTTCTGTGCTAGCATCTTGGGCTGCCAGGTGAATGAGCATGAGAAACAGGCTTTTGGGTGGCAGTGGGCTTGCTTTAGAATATCATCTCCAGAGATACTCCTCTCTTAGCTGAGGGCTTCTCTTTTGGCAGTTTTAAAAATATATTTAAAGTTGTGCTGCTAGGTTTTTTTTTATGGTTGCTTTTTAGTTTATTTGTGATTGAATGTTTAATATGTATATATTGCTTTTTAATATGTATATTTCTTCACTGTGAAGCAACTTAAGAGGCGAGTATAAATTATTTATTGATTTCTCATTTTCAGAAATTGCACATGGTGCTCGAAAAACACTATAACATACATTCAATTTTCATCCCTTTCTTCCATGGAAATTCAATAAATTTTTATATCTCATTGTTAAAAGTTTGCATTTGCAAGCCATCATGGTGTAGTAATTTTAGCATTGGACTATGGCTCTGGAGACCAGGGTTTGAATCCCTACTTGGTCATGGAAACACACTGGATGACCTTGGGCAAGTCACACTTTCTCAGTTTTGGGAAGGCACAGGCACATCCCCTGCAAACAAATATTGCTGAGAAAATGTCCTAATAGATTGCCTTAGTGTTGCCATAAGTTGTAAATGTCTTGAAAGCACTGTCCTTACTGTCCTTGTTCTTCTCAATTGCCTTCTGTTTGTTTATCTGGTAGGCGTGTGAAATAAGGTTATGGAGACATCATAGGCTTAAAATTTTAAAATTATGTTCATACCTAGGATTGCCAGAGTGAAAACGGGATATGATTCATGTACTGTTAATCACTGTGTAAAAGTGGGAATTTCAGCAGGTGTTGCTTGTCACATAAGCACCTAACAAAAAAGACATGAAATTTCCACATCTACCCAACCATGAATGGAACAACAGCAGTCTTGTTTTCACTCTGGCATCCCTATTCATACTCCTTAAGAGCCCCTTCTCTGCTCTCTTTCTTTCAAGCAATAATCTTATTTCGATCTTTTGACCCTGATTGGTTTGGAACCGTTTTGTAATGCAGTGTGGTGTACTTTTTTCATTTCTTATACTGTTTTTAGTGATAGTTTTTTTTAAAAGATTATGATTGATTTTAGCAGTACTCTGTTTTAAACTATGTTGTAGATTGACTTGGGTCCCATATTGAGAAAAAGATGGAATATAAAATAGATTTTTAGAAACCTAGTAACATTTTATTTTAGTTCTTTGTATTCAAAAATCTCTGTAATTGTTGCTGTAATTAGTGAAATTAAGAAAAATAACAGTTGCCCCATTTTGAAATGGCAAGGCTGCTTATTTACTTAATTGTATATAAATGCTGATGAACTGTTTCAAACACAGACATATAGAAATGAAGTTGAGGAATACCCCCAGGAAGATACTTAAAATATCATCTAATAAAATGCTACTCTCCTATTTTAATCTATGTCAAAGTGAAAGCTTCCACTTTTAGCATAAAAATAGGAGAGTAGCATTTTATTAGATGATATTTTAAGTACTGTATCTTCCTGGGAGTATTCCTCAACTTCATTTCTATATGTCTGTGTTTTGAAAGATGTGTAGAAGCATACTGTTGGATCTGTTTCTGCAGGCATCTTTGCTGTCTATGGAGACATAACCATTCAAAATTGCAATGTATCTTGCAAGCATCTTCCTTTTGAAGCCTGTGGTATCTTGGTTATGCTCTGCAACACTGCACAGCTGTTGAACTTGGCCATTCTATTGCCATTAGTTAATAGAATTTCCTGCTTTGCTGCGTTGTCTAATGATAGTTTAAATGCCCCTGTCTCAATTATTTCATTGCTGAGTAACATAAAGGCACTTAGACTACTTCTTACTATTGAAACCATTGTGGATTTATTCAACAAGATTATTAACCCAGTCAACAAAGCTGTTCAGTGCCCCTTGGTATCTGCTGGGGTTTGGTTCCAGGACCCCCATGGGTATCAAAATCCATGGATACTGAAATCCCATTAAATAAAATAGCAAAATCAATTTGCTTCTGGGATTTTTTTTTTTAGGGGGGATATTTTCTAGCTATGGGTGATTGAATCCATGGATTCAGAATCCATGGATACAGATGGTCAACTGAATGGAGTAGTGATTGTACATCAATGCTTATACAGTAGTTATTCAGTAGATAAATTATTATTTTTCAGAATGATATACTGGAATAGGGTTTTTTTTAAATTTAAAAGTCAGTTTGGCAAAATTTTGCAAACAAATCTTCAAAAAACAGTCAACAGTTTGTACAGTTGGCTCTCCCCTTCCACAGGCTTGCCATCTGCAGACTGGAGCATTTGCAGATGGCCCCACCCCATTCTTCCCATTGGCAGCACATGCACATAGCCACTTTATGCATCACTGGAAACAATGGGACTTCAGGTCCATGGATTTTGCTGTCCGTGGATGTGTGTGTCCGTGTCCAGAATCCCCGCAGATATGAAAAGTTGACTGTAGTTGGGTTTATACCCAACTACATATTTGGATACCACAAATGTCACCTAAATCCCATTGTTAAGCCTAACTAGAGTAGACATATTATATTAATGCTAATCCATTAAGTCAAAATTCATGTAAATTCAATTGGTTAAATGGGTTTACTTTATTTGGAACTAACCATTGAACTGTGCTTTCCTGTGAACACACTTTCAGTGCTCTGAGAAACTGCATATGTTTTTGAAATTTAACTGTATTCAGAACTATTCTAACATTGGTGATGGATACGTTGTATATTGTACGTTTTTCATGACAAGTACACTCATTTTATAATAGCTTATATTTGGCCACCTTTAGAAATGACAAGTTGCTTTGATAGGACCTTGATATTTCGTTATATACTGATACTGTGCTTGTAAAATGGTTTAAGTGTCTCACTTGTAGTTAGCTTTTGATGAAAAAATGCCTAAATTTTAGGCACTTGAGTTTTAAATGTATCCATAAGGTTCAAAACAGACATCATAGGAATTCTAAACACACTTGACTGGGAAGAATAACTCATGACTGCCCAGTGCCTGCTAATGTTGATTTACTACATTTCCCACTGAAGAAGGAAGCTGTGCAATCCTGACTCACAAATAGTTTGGTCCTGTATTTCATCCCTTTCAGTATGGTTCCAGGTGAAGAATACAGTGTAGTGACTGTGAAATAATTTTGACTGGGAAAGGGGGAATAGGAATGTGTGTCTCATTGTCTTCCTGTCTAAATTGCTTTTCCTTCAGAAGGTAATGCCCCTTCCCCAATCTCTGCCCTCAAAATATGTTGAATACAGCTCCCAATACTCCCATTATTATGGTGATGGTTGGAGCTGAGTCCTATATTTGTACACGATGCCAGTGGGGTCTGAGTTAACCCTGCTTAGTTGAGGTGGCATGACAATGACTGGAAAGTTTATGATGCTGTCCATTATTATCATTTTTGTTGTTGACCTTTTTATTTTATGAATCAGGATGATCCCGCTAGGGAATATCTGAAAATCTTCTGGTGGCTAGGAACTGTCCCAGGCCACTGCTTACTATTACTTACTGTGCATTGTTAGCCCTAGTTTCATGGCTTGGTAATTGTCTGGCAAATCAAGATTCATTCCTCCCTCCTCCATTTAGCATAGCAGGAGTCCTTCTCAACTCTATCTGGAAATGTCAGGGATCGAACTTGGAACATGCTGTATACATAACCCTTCTAAAAATGGCAAGTTTAATTATTCGTGGTGCAGCCAATCATAACTTTTCCAAACTCTCAGTAAATCTCAGCACATGATATGAAAGCTGTAATTTTGTGCTCCCTCCAGCTGAGAAGAACAAGCCTCAGTGATTTAGCCTCAAAACTGGAAATGGTGTAATAACACCAGCACAAGCCTCAAATCAACATTTTAAAAGTAACCAATATCCTGCATCAGGGCTCTTGAACTGACTCTTCTGCCTCCTAGATTTACTATGAATGGTATATAGATGAAACTGGGATGCTTTTTTCGTTTCTTTTTAAAAACTGATCTGAGAAAAATACATCTTGTAAATACATCTGTGTAGTAATAAGTCTTTAGTTGGGTAAATTACATAATTTGGCTTCTCTATATTGAAAGAAGCAGAGAAACCTTGATTTTTAAACATTTTTTTCTTCGTAATGAATGTTTGGCAAATACTACTTTTTCATCTCTTTATTTTCCAAGCTTTTAAGATACACTTTGGATAAACAAGAGCTTCAGCGTGTGAGGATCATAGCCAGCGATAACCTCTGGGAGCCAATTTCCTTTCTTGTGCTGCTTGACGCTGAGCTCCGTGAAGCAATTGATATTATTGGGTAGGGTATCTTTTCAAAGCTGATCCTCCCCCCACACTCCCTTGTCTGAACTTTGGCACAAAGCTGATACTAACCACTGGAAAATGGTGTTTTTCTTTTTCTTTTTTTATGGAATGTTAGCATAACCTTCCTTACATTTTGGCTGTGCTCTTCTTTAGGTTTAGAGATGCCAAACTGTAAATGCTAGTGTGTATCAATAGACCTTGACATCCATTTCCCCTCTCTCCCTCCAGGAAAGCTTCTTCAGATTGGAGCTGTTTTGAGTTAGAAATGTAAAAGCCTCCTTTAACTCTTCCTGATGTGTTGCTTTACCACTCAGTATCATCCTCTCCTTTGAGCTTTCCCCCCTCCATCAGGCTCTAAATCTGTTTGTAAAAGTGAGGCCTAAATCTTATTGGTAGTCTGGACTGTATCTGAATGGTGATTCACCAGTTTGCATTTGATTGAACAGATCTAATATAGTTGATGCTAAACAACAGGAGCCAGCCCATATGTGGTGGATACCCTGGCAGAGAGTATTAATAAGAGGCATTTGGAGCAGAAAAGCAGTGTGAGGAAAGGGTTGAGCACACCATCTCAAGATCCTGTTACTTCACAACTCAAATTGCCTCATCCCAAAAAAGTTTTTTGCTAGATAGTAGGGGCGTAGGAATGCATTCCAAAGTTTGGTTTACATGTCTTTGTATTTAAGTGTAGTTACTTTGGAATTTAAATCTGGTCTAGGTTTAAGGATGGGAAGGAGTCTTTTCACATCTCATTGTTCCCTTGTGATAGACTACTTTTTTGGCACTGTTTATGTTTAGCTTGAACAGCATAGTCCATATAAGACTAGTAAGACCGCTTCTTATATCAATAAAAGCTACATCACTTGCTTTTTTTTGTAGTTCTGTGTAGTTGTGAATTCTAGTGTTAATTCTGACAAAATGAATCCAGTTACCTGTTAGAGGTTGAGCTTTTTATTGCTCATCTAAAACATATTCTTTGAAAAATTTCTTGTTCATTTATTTATGGTATTTATATCCCGCCCTTCAGCCCTAAAGGCTATCAGAGCAGCTTACAATTATTATTTTTAATTAGATGGTTCCCTGCCCTCAGGCTTACAATCTAAAAGACATGAGACAAAAGGGGAAGGGAACGGTGGTGGGAAAGGGGATGAGGTCCAGTGGTTCTTCTCTCCCTCTGAGGCCAGGACCAAGGCAGATGGACTGGAGGGAGGGCTCTTCTTCTTTAGGCTAGCCCTGACGGAGTTGGGCCTGCCTGGTCACTCCCTCACAGGCCGAAGGATGACATTTATCATGGAGGGAGGGCTCTTCTTCTTCATGGTAGCCCTGATGGAGCTGGGCCTGCCTGATCATTTCCTTGGAGGCCAGAGGATGACAGTTATGGAGGGAGGAGTCTCTTTCTTCCGGTTAGCCCTGATGGAGCTGGGCCTGCCTGGTCACTCCCTCGCTTGGATCTGTTCATTTTTGTTGGGGAGGGCTAGGTTAAACAGGCACTTCAAAAGCTTTTGTGTATCTAGTTCTAAAGAGATACCTGTGGTGTAGTGATTTGAGCATTGCACTATGACTCTGGAGACCAGGGTTCAAATCTCTGCTCAAGTATAATAGGTCATTGGGTGCCCTTGGGCAAGGCACACTCTTTCAGCCTCAGAGGATGATAATGGCAACTCCCCGCTGAAGAAATTAGCGAAGAAAACCATATGGCACCTTTGGGTTGCCAGAAGTAAAAAAAAAATGACTTAGAGGCACAGAACAACAACAACAGGTGAACTGGAAGTCTTCATTTTTTTGACACTCTTAAAAAACAATTTAGACTACAGCACAGCAAGGCTACTCTTTGGGATTAAATAGGCCCAGACGCCTTGAGGGTTTGTGACCTTAGCAGTTTAAGTCTTGGAATTTTGGTTAATACAAATAATGGAAAGTAGTATAGTGGCAAAGAGATTTTATTAAAAAAAGTTTTAAATCCTATCTCTATTGTGAAGCTACTATGCAGGTCCTAAAGAGGGTAAAAGAGAGAATGGCTTGCCAACTGCAAAATGGATATAATGATGCTGGACCAGGGGTCTTGGAAAGATCATTCAGCTAATGTATGTGAAACCATATAGTTTTCAGTTAGCAATATTTCAGTCTTTAAAAGCTCACAGATTCATGAAGCCTTCAGGTTCAGTGTTCTGTTTCCTGAGTCATGGGTTACCTGTGTGTCGCATCAGAAAGATTTTGATGTAAATAGGTGAGAATACGTATAATTCCACTGGCTGTTAAATAGTTTATTGAGCTTTAGTCCACATTTTTTTTAGGGCAAGGTTGGGGAAAGTGTGATCCTTGGGGGCTGTTTATGTGGCCTCTAGGGTCCCCCTGGGGGCAAAATACATTTTTAAAAAATAAAAACCTAGAATGCTCCCAAATATGCTCTAGGGGCTGTGGAGAGCATTTCTGTCATGTTTGGAAATATGAGCCCCTTGACTTCATGGGAGTCCAAAAGAATTTTTGCAAAACTTTTCAAAAATATTTTTTGCCCCCAAATGCTAGGGGGCAACTTAGGAGCGGGCTTTCTACCACATTTTATGGATCCTGGGGCAGTTTAGGAGAGGGCTTTTTTGAAACCCCAAACATAGTGAAAATACCTCCATATTTCCTAGTGGCATTGGGGGCAATTTTTAAATTTTATTCATTTACTGGAGGAGCAAATGTAGACATCAGAGGTCTCCTGGGGGCCAGTGTAGCCCCTTAGCGTACCCTAGTTGCCCATAGTTTAGGGTAGTGATTCCCAAACTTTGGTTCTCCAGGTGTTTTGGACTACAGCTCCCAGAGTCCCAGACCACTGACCAAGATGGTTGAGGCTTCTGGGAATTTGGAAGTCCAAAATACCTGAAACACCAGAGTTTGGGAATCACTGGTTTAGGGGAAAGAGCTCTTCTTCAGGGGGAAAGGGGCAATAACAATATAAACACTGAAAAAAGGACACAACCCTCTGTTCTTTTCTTAAAATCTATTTTAATTGTATTTGTGTGTGTCTAGAATGCTTCCTTAGAGTTAAAATGCACTTCTTTCTCTTTCTCTAATATTATCCAGGGCTCATTATCCAGGAACAACAACAGTGCTTAATGCCTTGCTGACTCACAAGAAACTTTGGTCTTCAGAAGATTACAGCACCTTCAATAATGAAGAGGGTGCAGGTTGCTGGGCTCGAATCCTGAACCAAAACTTTGTGAATGGGAACATGACAGCGTATGTCTTGGCATGCATGATATAGATATGTTGGTGATTATATAACATTCATAATGTGAGATGCAATGTGTAATAATATAGCCTGATCTCATTTCCTGTACAGCAATTGGAAATGGTAGCTGCTTTATTAGCATTTTTAATTAATGAAATTCCTGTGGGCTTGAAACTCTTGACAACCAGGTTAGGAGTGGACACAAGGAGAGGATATTATTATTCCAGTATGCCTAATTCTCATCTGCTGATGTGTTAGGAACATAGGATGCTTTTTTATATGATTGGTCCTTCTAACACTTAGTCTGGGCTAAGTGGCTGCAGCTTTCCAGGCTGTTAGAACAGATTCTATCCAAGCTCTGCTTGGAGAAATTGGGGATAAAATGTGGAACCTTCTTTATGAAAAGCATGGGCTCTGCCACTTGGCTGCCATCTCTCCCTGTGTTAATTAAGAAAAGTCTTTGGAGATCCTACCTCTAGGTTGCATAAAGTACATCTGTACATGTGGAGTTGTGCATTAACTGTTCTCTGCAACCCTTGTGTTGATTGGCAGTGTCACACAACTGAGTCAAGACTTCAAATGGGCATGCACACCCATGAAAAATGTTCAGCACCCATCTGTGTACTGTTCTCATTGCCTCTGTGCACAGGATTGTGCAGTGGCATCACATGTGTAATTCTGGTTCTGTAAGCTTCAGCTGCATTTGGCCTTTTGGGCAAAAAATTCATATGCTTCCATAGGGAAATTTACAAGTATTTAAGACACTAAAATATTTCTGGCTGATATTTTGATTTATAGTTCTTGTGCCCAATTTGCATAAGCTCATCCCTACTACAGAATCTGTTATTAACTCTTATTTTCTATCTTTTCCCGTATTCCAGTACTATTGCTTGGAATTTAGTAGCCAGTTACTATGAAGATTTACCTTTTGGCCGAAGTGGTTTAATGACAGCGCAAGAACCATGGAGTGGACATTACACTGTGAATCCTCCTATATGGATCACAGGTACACTTAACAGAAATTTTTGAACCACATATGTCTTTTCAGTTATGACTTTCCTTGATTATAAAATACATTACTGTAAAATGTATTTGCTGCTTTGTCTGTAAAATAATTGTAAAATTATTATTAGCCTTCCTTGACATGGCACATTTCAGATGTTCTGGACTACTGTCAGTCCCACTGAGCATGGCCAGTTGTCATGGATGATAAGTGTTGTAGTGCAAGACACCTGTAGAGTCTTTGTTGGGGAAGGATGTTCTGTTGCACTGAACATACAGTTGACCCTCAGTATCCACGGATTCTGCATCTATGGATTCAACCATCCACAGCTTGAAAATACCCCCCAGCCCCCCAAAGCAAACCTTGATCTTACCATTTTATGTAAGGGACACAGTTTTACTATGCCATTGTATATAATAGGACTTGAGCATCCACATATTTGGTTATTCATAGGAGGTTCTGGAACCAAATTTGTGCACATACCAAGGGCCCACTGTAAAAAAAAAATACTGCTGGAACTGCTGCTGAAAAAAGTGTAACATTTTCTGTGAAGAAAACTACTATTAAAAGATTTGAAACATTTACATCCCTCATGGCCAAGAAAATACATTTTTTTGTTTCCAATTCATCACTTTCTCAACAAATATGAATGTATTAAAAGAATCTTCACATTTTAGTAAGCTTTCATGATGATATGAAGAAATGTCTTCCTCAGTCTGGCATCCTTTTTTTTTTTTTTTGGCTTCATTTCCCTTTGAGTTTTGAAACCAGCTTCTGATCACTCCTAGGATTGCAACCAGGGTATCAAACAGGTTGAGCTGTTGGAGAAATTGCTCCCAACCCCTCCCAAAATGGCTTATTAAAGTAATTTTTTAAAAATGGGTAGGTATCTGAGGTGCAGATGGATGTCAGTGTAGGGGCAGTCCTCCATGTAGTGAAGTGCCTCTGGAAATTGCCTACCTATATGTAGACAGTGCTGCACATAGAAAGACCTGGGATCTGACGAGGTTTAAGGCTGTAACCTTCATTCCTTCTCCCAGAAGGTTTCATGCCATCCCCCTTCCTCTCAGTTTTCTTAACTGCCTGCAGAACATTCTCAGTCCTCACATGGCTGTCTTCCCATTCCATTTTCTCAAAAGAGTTTATTTAAAAAATAAAATTTGCAAATTTGGGGTTTCCATGGAGTGTGCTGATTACTTCCTTTTGTATTACTTTACTACATGAGGGCCACAGCTTTGAAGGGATCTCTCTTTTAATCAAAGTGGATTTCATCACCGTGTTTTTCTGCTTTTTCTATTTCTGGCACAGCACACACAAGCCAGTTCACACAACCAGGCTGGCATTATTTGCAAGTGGATGGGCATCTGGAAGCAGGTGGTAGCTACGTTGCTCTGACAGATGGACAAGGCAATCTTACTATCATCATTGAAACAATGGTAAATATTCTTCTGCCAAAGTCCACCTAACTCATCATCAACACTGAAAACTGTGGCTGCAAATTGCACTTTGAAATTAATACTTCTAACTAATTACATAGCACTAGTGAATTCACTGTAAAGACTTTGCTATGTCTGGGAAGAGCCCTTTGCAAATCTGACCTCTGCTACGAATTCAGAAGATGGTCTTTGAGTTGCTGCACTCTCACACATTTGTAAAATGACATTAATTTATACAGATATTCTTCCCAGGGTTGATAAATACAAATACTAATAGTTTTTGTGGGTTTTTCAGGCTATGGGGTCATGTTCTAGAAGAGTCTATTCCTGTGTGGGGGGTATATATACTGTGGGGTATATATACTGTTAGTTGAGAGGAAGTTAATCTGCTGTTGAATGGCAAGGTGTCTATTTAATGATCCATTGTCTGCTGGGAAACCCCCCTCACTCTGGGTGGTTTTCATTCGTATTTGGTGGGTCTTGATTTTGTGTTTTCAGGACTGGTAGCAAACTTTATTTACTTTCTGATAGCTGTTGGTATGGTGCAGAATTTCAGTGTTTTTAAATAGCATTTTATGCCCAGGATGATTTATAACACGTTCTGTTACTGCTGATTTTTCTGGCTGATCCAGTCTGCAGTGTCTCTCGTGTTCCTTGATTCATATTTGAACACTGTGTTTGATGGTCCCTCTGTGTGCGTTTGTGTGTGTGTAGGGGGTTTCCCAGCAGACAATGGATCATTAATTAAATAGACACCCTGAGGCGTTGCCATTCAACAACAGAACAATACACAGATTAACATGTAAATCACTTCCTCTCATCTAACAGTACAGTATATATATATCCCACTCTCTTCCATGCCAACATTTTATGAAGATCCAGCCACAGTTGCTGGCAAAACATCAGGAATAAACACTTCTAGAACACAACCTCATAGCCTGAAGAGCCCACAAAAAACTATCAAGGCCAGCCGTAAAAGCCTTTGACTTCACAGAAATGCTAATGCCTTTATACAAGCCTTTGAACTGACCCCTCTGGAAGTACTATAGACAGTTCTGTTCACCGTACTACAGAAAGGAAATTATTAGTCTGGAAAAGATGCAGAAAACAGTAGCCAAATAATCTGGGAGATGAGACTGTTGTCCTGTGAGAAAAGATCACAATATTTGGGGCTCTTCATCTTAGAGAAAGTCAAGGAGGGGAGTTATTATTATTATTATTATTATTATTATTATTATTATTATTATTATTATTAACCTTTATTTATAAAGCACTGTAAATTTACACAGCGCTGTACATACAGTCTTTTTAATTGGACGGTTCCCTGCCCTCAGGCTTACAATCTAAAAAGACACGAACAAAGGGAGTGGTGGTGGGGAAGGGGCCGCTCTAGTAGGATAATACTATAAAATACATAGCAATATAGGAAATGATTCAATAAAACAGGCAACAAAAGAACATCAAATAGGAAGTGACAATTATGCAATGCCTGGAAACGCTGCCCTGAACAGGATGCTCTTCAACTCCGTTTTGCATTATGTCATGAGAGTGGTTGAGGAATGAGGAGAAGGCCTTTTCCCTCTGTCATAATAGGAAAACCTGAGCTCACCTTCTGAAGTTGAATTAACAAGGCAGATAGATGGGAAGTATTTCTTCAGTACAATGTTAAAACTGGAATTTGCTACCACATGGACTCATAATGTGTGTCAATTTGGGTGGCTTCAAAAAGGAAATGGGAAAATCCATGGAGAATGGCTGTCAATAAGCAGAATTCCCATCTCCATAGGCTTTTACTATATTCCAGTGTAGCTCTTCCTATGTTGTAATTATGGCATGAATTACATTAAAGCTTGGAATTCTGAAATTTCATAGTGATGATGATTTTAGTACTATCTATATACTTGTTTCAAGGAATGGGAGAACTGAAAGGACATTTCAAGATATTTCTGTTTCTGCAGCCAGTCTTCAACTGTCATTGACAGTGTGATCTTGAAATTAGTTTTTTTTTCTACTATGAACTGCTTGACATTGAATGAAAATACATGTTTTGTGAGATGTGGTTTGAGGTTTCTAGATGTACTATCTTCTTCCTGTTCTTGTTATAAGTAGCATGGAAAGGACTACAGAAGGTGTTTCCTGTGCAACTTATTATGCTGTTTCCACTGGTTTTTCAGGCCTTTACCTTTGCATTTATATAGCTTTGCATTTTCTGCTATCACCAAGTAGCTGTTATGGAGACAGAGTACTAATCATGATGTTAAGATGAAAAACACTAGGGCATTAGTTATCTAAAAGTGGTGGTTTAGGATTATAAGCACTGTATTCCATTCCTCCCCCACCCTCCCTCTTTTTTTTTTCTCTTCCCCCCCCCCGCCCCAAAACAGTGACTCAGCTAGCCTTTCCATGTTTACTGTGCCTTTTGAAGCCTCTCCCCCCTATCTTTGGTTTTGTTTTGTTTTGGTGTTGGGTGGGTTTTTTTTTAGAGGGGGTTACTTCTGCAGATCGCTGTCTTCTCATTTTGTGTTTTGGCTACATAACAACAGCAGTCTCAGTCCAAATGCTGGAGGTAAAGGGAATAAAGTGTCACTTTGAATTATTGTTCTCTGACACATGTTCTTTTCTATTCATTTTCAGACCCATGGCCATTCAAAGTGCATCAGACCACCTTTATTTCCATTCATTGTGTCACCCCAGAAAGCAACATTCCACCTCAAAGGATCCTTTGTAAGTAAAGGGCACATACTCTGAATGATGCCAAATCATTTTTATTTTCAGTTACTAATATCCAGCATGGGCTATACACACTTGGAAATTCAATAAGGGTGGTACTGAATGTATTTTTGCAGTGTCTGTGTAGCTGGACACGAGATTTAATTAAAACAAGGAAAAACACTGTCCTGTGGACTTCATTCCTTCTTTATGCTCTGTGCAGTAACAGTGTATCTACAGTTATAGTCGTTTGGTACCACATTAGTGTGGAGTACTGAGGTTTGTGGTTTGGTGAAGTGGTTAGAGTTCTTTCTTAAAGAGCTCTAGCCCATTACCCTGAGCTGCAGGACTCCAGGTTTCTGGGAAAGAATTCTAAGTAACTGTAGAACTGTCACCAGTGGAATGAAACAGGATGTTCCTTTTCTACATGCATCAGATGAGAGGCATTAGGGATGGTAATTACTGTAAAACAATGATGGTCTGCCAGGTCTGTTTTTGGACCACTCTTCTCTTCAAGGTACCAAGAGGTTCAAGGGCTTTTGAAATGGTATATCATCTCCCACTTCACCAGCCCCTTGTATAAAATTTCTCTGAGCATGATCAGAATTGCTGATCTGTTCACTAAAATGTTGTGATAGATTTTTTTGTTTATTCTGTTGTTGTTTAAGGACAAGCTAGCAGTTACTGGAGTTCTTGACTGATAATAAGCTTCTGTTACAACGAGAATTTAATTTAAATGTTTTTCCTCTTCAGAGCAAACTGCAGGCTCTTCAGATGTGGTATTCTAAGCTTGAATTTTCATCTTCAAACTCCACCTTGTTCAAGTCACTTGGGCCTATAAAAGTGAGTGTCCCTAAATCTACAGGTTGGAAGTGACTACTGCAGAATTCATTCACACTTGATATTATATTAGACATTGTGTGAAGCATTAAATGTGTAAAAGTAAAATGCATTTAAGTCCCCTTAGTTTTAACCTTAGAAATTGATGTACAGGTTGAGTCTTCCTTGTCCGGAATTCTGAAATCCAAAATGTAAAACTATTTTCACAGGAGGCTGAGATAGTGAAATCATTGCTTTCTGATGGATCAGTGTACTAAAACTTTGTTTCATGAACAAAACTGTTAAAAATATTGTGTATAAAATTACCTTCGTGCACTGTGTATAAGGTGTATTCGAGACATAAATGAATTTTGTGTTTAGACTTAAGTCCCATCTCCGAAATATCTTATTAAGTACATACAAACATTCCAAAATCCAAAACATTTCTGTTCCCAAACATTGTGGATAAGGAAGACTCAACCTGTTTCTGCAGTGGACCCTCGATATCCATGGGTTCAGTATCTGCCAATTTGAGCAACCATGGATTGAAATGAAGAAACTTTTAAACAAATTATTTGTGACCAACTGCATGCAGGCCGAGAAGTGATCCCAGAGCAGTAGTGGAGGCCACAGTAGCAAAGCCAGCCACCAGACTCTTTCCTTCAAAAGGCAGAAGTGCAGCTGGTGTGCTCCCAGCAGAAAGCAGGAATAATATGTGCCTTGTGCTGGGGCTTGCTACTGCTGGCCACCCCCCCCCCCCTTTGGCTGATGAAAGTTAATCCCACCATGAAGCCCTTGCTCTTCCTTTCCACCAGATTTTTAAACCCTTTGCCCACTCAGCTTGTCTACAGTATTTAAAGCTGTACTTGGAACCTGCATGGGAAATTGCACTTATTTCTGTCTCATGCTCTCAGAGTCTCTGCCTCTGTCCATTTAACATTTGGGGCCAGGAGTGGGGAACTTTTAGACCTTCATTTGTTCTGGACTTTACTTCCAAGTGTCTTATCATTGGCCATGTTGGGTGTGGAAGTGATGGGAGTTGTAGGTCAAAGCATCTGGAGGACCAAAGTTGTCCACCCCCAATTTGGAATAAATACACTTCAAACACCTTTTTCAAGTCTATAAACTTTTTCTCTGTTCCTTACAGAATTATTTTCTGTCAGATGCTGTCTCCTTTTATTGTATTATCCATTGATAATTCATGAGTAAAATATAATGCCTCTTTAAATTTGTCT
Organism: Sceloporus undulatus; assembly: GCF_019175285.1. Classification (NCBI taxonomy): domain Eukaryota; kingdom Metazoa; phylum Chordata; class Lepidosauria; order Squamata; family Phrynosomatidae; genus Sceloporus; species Sceloporus undulatus. The sequence goes on along the minus strand of NC_056522.1, from coordinate 349,680,353 downwards.
AATAGCTTATACAGTGTCCAGAGATGCTGAAGCAGAGCAAATTTACAAGAATATTGGTTGGGTCCAGATATAATCATACTTGGAGTAAACCTGGTGAAATAAATGGGGTAAATAAACCATGACTAATTCAGAGTGATACCAGCTGAATATAGTTTATCTGAGACTAAATCTGGATGGAGCCAGTTAATTTGAAGCAGGATTCTTCTCTTACCATACCAGTCCTAGGTGTGCACCAAGCTGAAAGATTTCTCTATGGTTCCTTCCTCTGGTGTATCACTTGTTCATCTTCTTTTCATACAGGTCTGTGAGGGGGTGTTGACACTCAGTCTGGGTCTGGATGAGATCTATACTTTGACAACACTGAAAACAGGCCATAAAGGCTCTTTCCAAAATCCTCCTCCATCTCAGCCTTTTCCTTCCAAATACAAGGATGATTTTAATATCCGTAAGTTAGTACTTGCAGCCTTGTTGCAGAATCTTTTAAATCAGTACTGCCTGGAGGTACCTACTAGTAATCTTACTTTTGAACAGGTTCCTTATCACAGTAGTGTCATTTCTCAGGAAGACACAATAGAGGATGACCAGAAACCTGCAGCAGTAAAACATTAGTCTGCCCAGTGGCTCTTGAGTTTATTTCTGTGGATATTCAACTTTGAGAAACGTATCTGTTCTCAAGTAGGTCACAAATAGTTCTATGTGTCAAATATTTTATCCAGCAGAGCCCTCTTATGCTGCGTCTGCACTACAGAATAATACCAGTTTTATATCACTTTCAAGTGGCTCCATCTGATCAGAATTTTGTAGTTTGGTGGAGCGCTTAGAATTTTCTACAAGAGATTATCTGATAATTTTCAGCCTCTAGTCCTCCAGATGTTGGCAGTGCTGGTGGTTCCTTTTGGGAGCTGAAATCCAGATCTTCTGCTCTAAAACTGGGTTAACAGGACAGTGTGAATATAAATAAATTAATAATAATAATAATAATAATAATAATAATAATAATTTATATTTCCCACCTCTCCCTATGGATCAAGGCAGGATTACATCATAAAAACAGCAATACCATATAAATTATATACAATAAAACATACAATAAAATATAGCTTTAATCACTGCAGGGAATGAGGCTCGCCTGGACATTTTTTTGACATTTCCTGTCCCCCCCCCCCCAGTGTCCCAGAGTGCATCTACACCATAGAAATAATACAGTTTGACATCACATTAAGTGCTGTAGCTCCATTTTATGAAATCACGGGATTTCACAGCTTTTAGCCTTCTCTGCCTCACAAAACTACACATCCCAGAATTCTATATGGCAGTAAAAGTGGCATCAAATTGCATTATTTGTATAGTATAGATACATCCCCAGTCAGCTTGATGATGATGATAATGATGATGAAAAAGAAACACCCCTTTAAGATCATTTCTTACCAAACTGCACTATGCTATTAACCCAGTTTTAAATAGTGGAAAACCACTTTTGTCACAGTTCAAGCTGAGGAAGCTGGTGGCTTTCATGTCAGTGTTGTGGCAAATCTGCTCCAGGGTTTCATCTGAATTTTAAAGGCATTCTTCAAGATGCTGGACCTCAGTAGCTTCACAACTGTGGACAGTTCAGACTGAAACCCAGAGAGCAGATCCATTCCCTTGGAAGTAGTAAACATTATTATTATTATTATTATTATTATTATTATTATTATTATTATTATAGCTTATTTTTATAGCACTGTAAACATACATGGCTTTCGGGATGCAGTGTTGTGGGGCGTCCTCTCTGTGATATAAACATTTATGTATGTTTAGGAGTGGAAATAACAAATCTTTTATTCTCCAAATAGACAACCCAACTTTTAGTGAGGCACCAAACTTTGCTGATCAAACTGGAGTGTTTGAGTACTTTGTAAACAGTTCTGATCCAGGCGAGCACACCTTTACTCTCCGACAAGTGGTGACTCAGAGACCTGTAACTTGGGTCGCTGATGCAGAGAATACCATCAGCGTTATAGGCAATTACAAATGGTATGTTACTGAGAGCAGTACATTGAGACTACAGTTTGACATAAAGCTTGCCATGGAATTTGAAAATACAGTTGACCCTCCACATTTGCACCTTTGACTTTGTAGATTTGAGTATTCATAGATTTTATTAATATGTTTCTCTAGGTCCTATAGCAGTCACATTGGAAGACCTAGAAATTCCTAGAGAGAACACTTCTGTTGGCATTTATAGGTCCTCCAGCACAATTCTATGGACTATGTCTGGCAGATGTTGACCATAATTATTCTAGAGAATTATTGTTTTGGGTAAAAAACTTTGTGGTTTTTCCATTTTTATAGGAATTCTGTGCCATTAACTCCAGCGAATGTGGAGAGACTTTTGTTGTTAATTATAGTTTAGTTAATTACAGTGTGGATCTTTCAGCATAAATGCAAAAGGAGATTCATTTCTGGTGAATCGCAGGTTCTTTGTTTCTGGTTTTTGTTCTTCAAGAAATTCTTGTGTTTACATCGTCCTAGCTATAGTAATGTATTAAACACGATCCCAGACTGCCACCTGCTGCCTATTTTTGTGCATAGATAAGGTGATGAAAGCAAGATATTGGGTAACAGAAACCTATAAGTACAAGTCATTTTAGTTCCTGTGTTTATGAGATGGGTGTACCAAAAGGGGCTTAAGCAGTACCAATTTCCTTGAGGTATTTATCATTACACTGCTAATATTTCACCTTTGTGGGTAAATTTCTTGCTCATTCTATATGTGAATTGTTTATGTTAAAGATTTGCATGGTGCCCTAAATATTTTGAGGATGGCTCACAAGTAAAGGAATGCAATACTCACAATAGATGACTCACAGATAAAGGAATACAGTAAAGTAGTACAGTGACTATTTCCCTCTCCTCTGCTTTTGTTTCCTGCCCTGAAACTTAGCTTTTCTGTCATTTCTTCCCAGAGCTTGAAAATTTCCTTTTTGGACTACAATTCCCAGAATTCCCAGTCAGTGTGGCTAGTGAAGAGTTTACTCCAATTTTTTTTTATGTTTTCCTAACTCCACATTTTTCCAAATTCTGCTGAGGGGTTGTTTTGGGACAGAATAGAAAGTAACTGTCAGTTACCAGTTGGAATAATTCACCAACAGTGGTGGCCTTATTTTATGTGCTAGCAGTGGAACACAGGATTGGGACAGTGTGGCGGAGCAGAGAAATAGACAATTACATTAGGCCTCTTTTCACTTTATGAGGGTTGCTGTTTGCGCATCAGCAGGCCTTCGGAGATGTTTCCAGGTTCTGTTTATAATATGCTCTGCTTTATTTTGAGTTAAAGCTAAGTTACAGTGAAGCTCCTTTGTATCTTGATATGTATATGGGTATGCAGGTCAGATAAAGATAATTGTCCATGTTATGAACCAGCTGGGTAGTTGCTTTAAGCGCTCAGTAGATAATAATATGTGTTCCTTGTACTTCTTCATCTGTGCATTGATGTTGTTGTTGTTGATAAATTGCATCTGGGAGAAGTGGGTTATCTGGTTTGAGACCATGGTACATCAGGACAACAGATTTCTCCCTATGCCATTTTCTGCTGGGGATCCACACTCCCACTCCAGCTCATGCAAACAAAGGAGAAATATCAGCTTAGGGAGGCATTTTTAGTGGGAAAATAGCATGAGGGACATGGGTCAATCTACCAGCATACCAGATTGGGCAGCAACCATATATGATTACCCTATGAAATCAGGATTTTTTTTTTTTTTAGTTAGAGGAAATATTTGATTTGGGTTTACATCTACTAGTTTCCTATAGAAGAAGCAAATGAAAAACTTGGTGGCAAAAAATGAATATTTCTTTTTCCCAGCATTGAACACTATGTTGTCTTTTTCAGGGTTAACCTAACAATAACATGTGACATTTACATAGAATCAGAAAAAGGAGGTGCATTTATTGGAGGAAGAGTTGACAAAGCTGGAATATATGTTGGAAATGCCAAAGGAATTTTCTTCTGGGTCCTCCCTGATGGCACATATCAAGTCACAGGCGACCTCCGTGAGTAATTTTGAATAACTGTTTCAAATACTTGCGACTTAGTTGTAATTAACTATTTTCCATGCCTTTTAGATAGTTTTAGTATAACTGTTGTGAATAACACAGAGTGGCATTCTTAGATGTTTGATGCTTGCATCGCAAACTCAATATGCAGTAGTTATTAGGTGTAGTCTAGATTGACAGCGTAGATTTGTTCTCTCCCATTCCCCAGTTTGATGTCAGGTCAGGATGCTTTTTGCTAGTTGTTCAGAGAGCAATTATAACTGCCACAGAGGCCATCAAAATAGCAGGTCACCTTTTGATGGCTCAGAAAGAGCTTTCCATGTACAGTGCGCCTGCGTTGTACACGGCTTCCAGCATATGCTGGAAGCCGCGCCGGAAGGAACGGAGACGCACGCTGGAAGAAAACAATGGGGCTTGAGCATCCACATTTTTTCCCTTAAGCGGCAGCTAAAAATGTGTTGGTTGGCATATGCTCAGGACTCCACATGTCTGGCTCCTTTAGAATTTTAGCATGAAGGAGGGCGATTGTAAGTTAATTTGGTTGAATGGCAAAACAGGATTCCCAGGTGCAGGGGTTTTTATAAAACATATGGGAGTGTCTTTAGGGGTGACTGCATGCTATGGGATATTCTGGTCTTGGCATCCTGGTGAATTTTCTCATCACCTGGGAGCCCTCTGTGTGTGGACAAATAACTGCATTGAGCTAAGACCTTTTAGAGAAAATGGTTTTTGAACAAGACCTGGAATCTGGGCTCTATGTTAAAAACATAGGAACTTGCTATTAAATTGCCTACATAGATCCCTGTTACAGTCGGCCCTCCACATTTGTGGCTTTGACTTTTGCAGCTTTGATTATTTACAGATTTAATGGATATGTTCTCTCTAGGAATGTCCAGGTTCTTCAGCATGATTCTGTCAGAGGTTGACCATAGAGTTATGCTGGAGGACCTAGAGATTCCTAGAGCAAACACTTCTCTAGGCATTTTTAGTTCATCCAACATGATTATATATATGGTCCAGTTCCAGCTGATGTTGACATAGAGTTGTACTGAAGGACCTGGATATTCCTAGACAGGTAGTCTCTGGTTTTTTTTTAAAAAAGTGTTGTTTTTTTTTTTAAATTTGCCATTTTACTACTTTCACAGAGGTCTTTTGCCCCTAACCCCAGCAAATGTGGAGGGCCCACTGTATTCATTGTTAATTATTGTGTTAAATTTTAGGTATTCAAGTATGGGACACAAAGAAAAAGGAAGAGAATATAATTATTTTTAATACATATACTTAGAATAAGGCAGCTTTTGAAAGTGAGCAACGTTTGAAAGGAGGGGAGCAGTTTTCCATATTTGAAATCATCTCCACACTACTTAGATCCACAAAAGAAAAAACCCTGAAAAATTATAATCGGAAGTGGTTTCTGTTTTTTGGCCATTTGAACTTCTGTTAGTAATGAACAAATAATTTCTAAATCCTTATGTAGAACGTTAAAGTTAATGGAACTGAATAATGACTGGGTCTCAAGCAAACTTACATCCTTTCATACTTTTAATTTTGTTCACAATAGAGTTTCAGTCGCATTTAATTTTAAGGGATGCCCAAAATACAATAAATATTTTGAAGTATAATTTGTTTTTCAGATGGTAACAATATCTTGATGAAAGGACTGTCTGGTGTGCGGGCTAAAGCATGGCATACGCTTACTCTGATGCTTACGGTAAGCACTGTAGATAAAGTGAAATAGGTTTAATATTAACTAGCGGCAAGAAATGAGATTTACCTGTGGTCTGAGCTCTGCGTACAAATGATTTGTTTAGGTGGCCTCTCAACTTTCTGTGACCAGACTCTGTCTTCATGTTTTGGATGACATTTTAACTTAACTTTCCCGTATCCCCTCCCCTCGAATCTGTTTCTACAAGCTGAAGTTTCCCTAGGCCTGCTGTTTAACTCCTTGTTATGTTTGAATGGTGCCGTTTCTGCTACACTAGGATCCACACTTGGAGAATGAGTTTGTGGGTAACATACAGCATTTCCACAAGGAAATCCATGTTTACCATTGCATCAGAAATAATGAAAAGCCTTGTAGCACAAGTCTAATGAGTGTATTACAGGCTGAGCCTCCCATATCCACAATTCCAAAATCCAAAATACTCCAAAAACATCCACATAAATGACTGAGATAGTGACACCTTTGCTTTCTGAGGATTTGGTATACACAAACTTTGTTTCATTCACAAAAATGTTAATTATTTAAAATATGGTATACAGTCAATCCTCTTTATCATGGAATTTTTATCCATTGATTCAAGCATCCACGGTTTGAAAATATTTTTAAAATTTATAAATTCCAAAAAGCAAACCTTGATTTTGCTGTTTTATACAGGGCACACCATCATACTGTATTTAATAGTACTTGAGTATCCACGGATTTTAGTATCTACAGGGGGTGGGCGGGCGGATGGCGTTGATATTCCTGGAACCAAATCCCAGCAGATGCCAAGGGCATACTGTATAAAATTACTTTCAGGCTGTGTGTATAAGGTGTATAAGAAACATAAATGATTTTCATGTTTAGACTTGGGTCTTTTCTCCAAGATACCTCATTATGTATATGGAAGTAATTGAAAATCTGGAAAAAAAAAATCCAAATTTCAAAACACACCTGGTCCCATTCCTTTCGAATAAAGGAGACACAAGTCAGAGCAAAATCATGTTCTGTGTCTTACATACAGATCATATAAACAGTGACAGTTACTTTAAAATGGTTACAATGGTCCTTCACTAGGCATTATTGACGATTAAACAAACATCCAGTTATGGGAATGCTAGTTCTCATGGTAGTGGTATAAAATTTGTTATGTTGATTTGGGCCACAGGTCATGTAGCTGGACTTCTTGGTAAATTGTAATCTGATAATTTCATGGTGGAGTTTCCCTTAGAAATGTATTTGTTCACGTAAAACTGTGTCCTGGGAGGCTTATAAATTCTCCCACTTACTTTTGAGTATTGCCTTTTTTGAGATCAGATTTTAGTTTACAGTGTGTTTCTTCAGTGCAGTCTAGGATTCCCATTTCACTCCTAACACCAGGGCTGTGAAGCCTCAGGTGTCACATCTGACCTCAGTACCTAGCCTTTCTACTTTTATTCTAACCCAGCGGTTCTCAACTTGTAGGTCGCGACCCCTTTGGGTGTCGAACGACCCTTTCACAGGGGTTGCCTAAGACCCCTATGGATCGTGGCATTAGGAAGGTTGAGAACCACTGTTCTAAACCCCCCCCCCTTTTTTTTTTTTAAAGGAATGGGCAATTCTGGTTTGTACTGAGGGAAAGTGCACTTATTTGTTTTAAGACTTAACTAACCATGCAAGACTGTAATTCTTGTTTAGCATATAATAAACTTGTATATTGTGTAAGGAATCCCAGTGGATTAAGGGCACTTGATTATTTGGCTTGCATATTTCTTGATGCTACTACTGATTTTGTTGATATGGAAAAGCAAGGAAACCGTTTTGATAGATCAGGTACAGTGAAATGAGTCTGAAATGGTAATATAGTCAGTGCTAGTTATTTTAGTGGCTTGATAGAGGTCAATTCAACTGGTAGAAGAGTTTCTCCCAAAATTCAAGGCCTTTTCTGTTTAATATGTCAGCTACATTAGTTCCATCCTTCCATGTTTTTTTTTATTTTGAGTTGTATTCTAGTGGAAGAAAAAATTGTATGGGACTCTTAACTGAGCCATAAATTGTTTTTCACAAAGAGATTTGTTATCTGCCATTTGAACTTTTTCAGATGACATCTCTACTGAAACAATGCATATTACGTTGTATTAAGGAGCTGCCTTCTGTTGCCAGACACAATCTGTTACAGAATGTCCGTCCACCCAGTTTTAGGGTTCTCCTCATGCACAACATCTCATCCCATTCAACAGCATACTTCTGACCTGCTGTGTAGCCTTTTCAGTAGGCTGGAAGAGCTACAATAAGGAAGAAATAGTTGGGAAATCTGCTGCCTAACAGGCCAGTTACATCTGTCTACATCTGGTTCCAAAATTTTGATTTCTGTAACTGAGCATAAACTTGACCATTCAGTGCCTTTATGTGCTAGCTTGCTATGGTTGAATTACCATTGGCATTAACGTTTCAAGTTATCAAATCATTTGTAACTTCAAGCTTGACTAATCAGTCTGCTGAATTGGTGTCAGTCCTTGTACATTGAAGTTCTCTCTTTCCTTGTGATAGGGTTCCAACGCTTCTGGCATGTTAAATGGCAATCCGCTCTGGGAGAATGTCACTGTGTACTTTCCAAGAAATGGCTGGGCAGCAATTGGGACGCACTCTTTTGAATTTACTCAATTCGACAACTTTCAAGTTCAGGCCAGTTGAGGCTTCTGTCACACACAGTGAAGCCAAGCCTTCATTCCTTTGAACCAGAGCCAATTCAAGCCTTCAATGTTTGATTCATCTGTTTGTAAATGACATTGGTGAGGAAGTTTTGTTTCTTTGCTATAGTTTTTAACAATGTATTCAACTTTCCTCTGAGTATACCTATGTCTGTATTGTCTCAGTTGGGTTTTCTTGGAATTTATGCTTTTATTTCCTGGGCAGAAAACATTTCTTTTATGAAGTCTTTTCCCCCAGTTTCTTTTGCAAGCTCTATATAAAACTGCAATATATTGCTATTCTTTCATTTGGTTGAAATTTAAACCACCTAGCTTTATTTTAAAGAAATGTACAACAGAGACCTCACAAAACAGCTATTTTTAATACTTTCCAATGAAGTCCATTTCTTTCAGTAAGAGGCAGCTTACAGTAGGCACATTATTTCACTGAAGCTGACTATTATGAAGTGCTGTGGTTTTAAAGATATTTCAACTCTTTTGTTTTGCATTTGATGGAATAAAAGACACAGCAGATTGAAATGCCTCCTCCCAGAAAGTGAGAGATTTCACTCCTGCCCTTCTGATATCTTAATTCAGTTTCCTAGAAAACAGACCAGTAAATGGCTGGTTGGACCACTTATTTTAAGTGATCAAGCCACCCTTATTTTAAACTACCTCCGCTGTTAACAGCTAGTAAATATGTTGCAAGTGCCTGTTATTTATTCTAAGGGTGATAGTCCTACAACTGACATTGCATTTTGCTTTTTCCTGCCCTTGTCTCCTTCCTTGCTAAATGGAAGGAGGAAAGCATTTAAAGCATTGCTGTGAAAATTCATGGTCAGTGCACTCATGAAAATCTCTACATAGAATCACTTTACAGCCCACACATTTGTGTGAACTACAACCTCCATATGCATTATATATATGTACGTGCCCCAGCTTCTTACGATGATGGTGACACTACCTATGAGGAAGAAGTGCTTGGTACAAACTACACATCTATTAATTATCTTTCAAAGGAAAGATAATCTTTTAAGAGATTTTTCCCCCTTACAAGATTATTTTTCCTTAAAAAGTCTCAGTCTTTTTAGTCATAGTCATAGCCTGGACTCATAGGCAGGAATAATATATCCTAAACCATATGTTTTAGCAGCTAAATAGATTATGAACTTTTTCAAGTACATTGATGCCTATCTTGTATGGAATTGGATGTCCCTATGCCAATACTGCTGTTGGTCCAATGTGCTGGTCAGACCACATTCCAAAAATAAAAATTGAGTTTTTCATCACTCACCAGTTTATCGGATGTAAGGAAATGACTGACTGCATCTGATCCAAAGACTAAATGTTTTTTTACATTTTTTTGCACTAGATTAAAAGACAGTTCTGTTTTTTCATTGTGTACTAAATGTTCTTGTGGTAATGAGTTCAGTTTCTTGTTAATTTATGAAATAGTAGATCTAAAAATAATTTTATAAGTTATGTTCACAAGGTTAAGCTGTTTGTTGGGCTTACCTGATTCTTAAAAAGTTGCCTTGATGTTGGTAAATGATTAATTTTGACTACTACAAAGCTTAATGTTTCAGATGAGAAAATAAATGCTGTTTAACATTTTAAACTGTGTAGAATGCTGCTTTTTTAAGTGTCAATTTTCCCCCCAGAGAGATTAGAGATTATCTACATCTGCATTATCTAGGACACAAACAATCTTGACAGTGCAATACCATCTTCTGTAGCTACCCCACTGAATTCAGTAAAGGTTGCACTTAAAGTACTGGTAAGAGTGTTACTAAAACTGCCCTGAATATCCTTAATCATGTGTATGCAGATACACATGTAATATTGAAGGGCACCCATGTGGTTGAAAAAAAATGGTTGGAACATTTGGTTATGAAAACTGTAACAGAAAATGTTCCTTTTAAGGAGAATGAGTATAATGATATGCTGAAGCATTAATAACTCATGGTTCAAGCTGGAGGAGGGGAAAACACCCTCAGCTGTGGGGGGGTGGCTCACCTGCCCTGGTCACAGTGTAGCTGTGGTTGGTGTGATTCAATACAAAAAGATTCAGAATACCTTTGTCTCACCCCTCAACCATACCTTTGATCTCTTAAACAGATTACTGGACTGTCCTACTAATCTATATTCAGTTGGAAGCTAAAAAATAGTGGGTTATTTTAATATATATTAACCTTTGGTCACAAAGGTAGGGTACTTAAATTCCCAGTTAAGACCCAGAGAGTACCAAGGTCCCAAGAAGGGCAATGATTTTCTGAGAGATTTTGGGGTACACTTGTCAGGGTTCACCTTCTTTATAAGATCACTAGCAAGTAACACCCCTACATGCCACTCTGAGTTCCTTGGGAAAAGGACAAACTGTAAATGTAATAATTTGTAATAAAAAAGAAACATCATCGTTGTTGTTATATGGATTTATATTCCACCTTTCTCTCAAGACTGGAACTCAGGGCAGCTTACAGTATTAAAAATAGTACAATTAAGAGCATACAAAAATACTACATTAAAACATAATTAAATTACTACAATAATTAAAACAAATTGCATGTTAAAATATCAAATAGTTTAAAAAGATAAAAATGTGTAAACCACATTAAAACAATATAACACCCCAGCTCATTCTTTAAAAATGTTGTTTTGAATACCTGTCTGAAGAGGAAGGTCTTAGCCTGTCAGTGGAAGGTCAACAAGGAAGGGGCCATTCTGGTCTTCCTGGGAAGGGAGTTCCACAGTCCAGGGGCAGCCACAGAAAAGGGCATCTCTTGCGTCCCCACCAACCATGGAGGATGGGATGGGATGGAGAGAAGGGCCACCCTTGAAGATCTTAGAGCCTGGGCCGGCTCATAGAAGGAGATATGGTCTACTAAATAGTCTGGACCTGGGTCATATAGGGCTTTATAAGTCATAACCCACACTTTGAATTGTGCTCGGAAACAAACTGGCAGCCAGTGGAGCTGTTTTAATAGGGGCATTGTGTGATCTCTATAATCTGCCCCCATTAGCAGTCTGGCTGCATTTCTTTGGACCCCCTAAACTGTACTTCTCTGTCTTCAGGGGGAGTATAACCCCATCTAACACAGACTGAACATCTGTTTTCTGATTGGCCTTCTGACTGAACAGGAGTACCACTCTTATCTGGATTAAGTTTCAACTTGTTTGCCCTCATCTAGTCCATTACTGATAACAGACACTAGTTTAGGACCAATTTTCATTCACCTGTCTTAGAGACTACAGTTTCACATTTCATAAGCTGAATGCTTCCTTGGTACTAATTTTTTTCAAAGCATTGTAATTGACTGCCAACACAACAGCCCAAATGGCTTAGCAGAATTGGGAGACGATTTCATATGGAAATATGAAATCTTACTTCATATTCATGAAAACATGGAACAAGATTATTTTGCAGTGTTTGGGTTTACCAGAAGGAGGAAAGAAAGGAAAAGATAACTCATAGGAAACATTACTTATGCCCCCATTTGGAACAGATGTGTACAAAGGATTGAAATCTTTACTCTGAATTATGTTAGTAGACAATAATGCATTATTCTTTATCAAAAGTGTCAGCAAAACAGAAAATGGGGAAGTTATAAAATTGGGGAAGTGAAAAAGCATATCTCATCAGATTTTGCTTATTTTGTGGAATGAATAAGCAGTGGAATAAAGGAGATCATGGGTAATGATGACACAAACTTTTGAAGGAACTAGATCTGTGTATTATGGCTGCTCTTTTCTAGGCTTTTGACCTTTAAAATGTGTGTACACATTTTTGTTGTAAACATAAGCCTTCTCAGTGGCTGGTCATAGGCTCTGGATATCCATACCCAAGGAGGCTAAGCTAGTTCCACCTTTGCTTTCTCCTTCCATTAGGTGAAGACCTTTCCCAGTAGGCCTTTAGGAAAGGAAAGTGTTTTTCATGGAATGCTGTACTTTTGTGACCCTTTGCTTTTAAATGGATATATTTTAAAGTATTGTAATTCTTTAGACACTTCAATATTTTAAACATAACTTTTTGAATGCTATTAGATACATGTCTTTTCTTGTACAGTATTTCTTTTTATCTTGTAAGCCACCTTGAGTCCCAGGTTTTGGGAAAAAGTTGGAATATAAATAAAGCAATACAGTACAATACATTCACCACATTGTGCATGTAGTCTCCCTTTCCTCCCAATCAACTCTTTTTATACCAGGCTACTGGGTACATGGCCTGTGTGTGCAAAGGGGTTTGCTTGCATAGTTGATCAACATATGGAAACAGCAAACATTGAGCAGGAGAGTGCCAGAAGCTTTTTCTCTTCTAATGCACAATTATTTGTTTATAAAATAAGGTAAAAGATGCTTACAACAGACAAAAGACTCAGGGTGACCTGTAAGATCACAAAACAATCCAAGGCAATAAAAATAAACACAATAATTAATATACAACAAAAGCAGGAGAGCAGTAACGTGATAGCTCAAAACCAACAAGAGTAAAAGGTAAGAGAATGAAACCAGTGCAAGGTTTGGACAAATAAAGTAGTCTTTGGCATCAGGCAACAGTCCTCAGAGCATTCATGTCCTATGTATTACAAATGACAGAAATGGGGAAAGCTGAAGGAGGGTTTCCAATGATCAGCATAACAATTCAACAAATTCTTGGGGTGAACTCTGTATTTCATACATCCAAGTTCCATGGTTGTGTACTTCAGGACTGGAAAATGACTACAAATAAGCACAAAGGGTAGTGGGGGAATAACTTGATTGCTTTGGTTTGCAAAATATTACCTGGACAAGTCAGTGCAGTTATGTTAAATACTGAGTTTCACTAAAAAAAAAATTCAGTCTTCCAAGACAGCGTGATAATGCAGTTTAAGCAAAGAAGACTGTGTATTATCAGAAAGCTCCCAAAGCAGGGTGTTTCTTTCTTAACTGAAGGTTACTTGGTTTGCTTAGACATTTTCCTAATCACAGACTCGATTAGTACCTTTAGTTGTTGTAATGGAATGTTTATCATTCATTTCTTTCTCATTGTTTATGGCTTTATTACTTGATTGTATTGTATTTTATAGGCTCTAATAAGGATTTTACAAACTATTTTTTTTAAATGAGACATGAAATAGAAATCTCTAAACAACTGAATCAAAACAACATATTCTATTTAAAATGCAGAATTTGGTTTCCTTGATGCAGAATTGTCCTGTATTTCAGTACAGGATAACTAAAAAACTGCAGGCACAGTCCATCCAAGGATAAGCTATATTAAGTCCAACCATAGAACCAACCATATATTAAGTCCAACCATAGAATCAATTTCTATGTTAGATAGCTAAACACAGACTCAATTCCCTAGGATGGAAATTGAGTACACCCTTGTTCCACTGCAATCGTTGAAATTTTTAAGTGCTTTCATTTGGCAGGAACAAGCTCTCTGTCTGGCTATTGTTTCTCATACATAAAAAAGATGCCCAAGTGGTATATAACTTCATTGTAATGTTCAATGTTGGATTTTCTTGGCAGCGAGCACCTACCAACCTTGACTATCACCATTTTTAATAAACAGCTAGCTGGCCACAGCAGCAGTGTGAGTTTGAAAGGAAATCTACCCAGCATGGGCATGCCAGGTTAATTTTTGACATTAAATGAAATAAATTTCTTAAAACACATGTTGCTTTGTGAGATGCTGGAGAATTTCTGGAAAGTAGTTTGCTTTTGAGATGACCTAATAAGACTAAGTACCCTGCAGCAGGAGCATCTGTTGGTGCTGAAAGGCCTCATCAGGGAGACTGGACAGCAGAGAATTGTTGCAATCCATCTTTGTAATAGAAAACGAAATGCAGCACCCTTTCTGGACTGCACTCAGTGAAACATGCTGTGCTAGGAGCCTGTGAAAGATTGCAAGAGGGGAAAGGCAGAGATCACACACAGAAGCAAGATATGAAGGGGGATAAAGAAGAGCGAAGTGATTGATACCTCAATGTAGGTGAGATATATTTTGGACAAGACAGCCCTATTAACAACTGAATCAGAGGATTGCTTCATATACATCCTCAGGACAGAGGCTGTGCATGCAATGAAATAAAAAAGCTCCATCAAGCTCACCAATTTACTGTGTATAGAGCATTGCTCATGAAACTTACAAGATGGCTCTTTTCTCTTTTGTGTACATAAATGTTTGATTTTATATCGACTGCTGATCTGAGTGTGACAAGAGTGTCCCTCTTTATGATATATAATTGTCATATGTTCCTCAAAATGATTGGTAATATATTTTTTACCTTACAGAATATAGCTGCTGGGCAGTTTGATGTTTAGAAGTTCATTAGTGGCCTTCCCCTTAAACAGGGAGCAGTTTGATCCTGGCTATGAGGTTTACATCACAAAGCTGATATGATGTAGGAAACACTTGTATTTTCTACCAGCTTTTGTTTTTATTTTACGGAATGCATCTTTTCCCTTTAGAGGAGAAAAGCTGGGAATGTGGTCCTTTTGATTTGGAAAATGGCCTGCTGAGAAAAGGTTAAGCATTCCTATTCCCCACCCCCAGTCCATGTTCAAAAAATTCTGAGTGTTCATCATCACATAAGATAAAAATTTTCTCTCTCACCTGTCTTTGAAGAAGTTCAGTATGATCCTTGACTTCTTCTAAATTAGCCACCAGGAGGATATAATTCTGTGAAGTCTTTGCGTTGGATATGAATGAATGAAGTTGCTCTCAGTGGTGAAGCAGAATTATCTGTATGTGTCCCCAGATGAGTCTGCCCATTAAGTATCCATCTGAATTTGGAATTCACTTTTTTTCATGAACTGGTTTAGCATCATTTGCTGACACTTGCAAGGAGGTGGGGAAATCACATGTGGATTTTTCAACTAAGCGGGTGAAATGAAGAGGAAGAAGATAGATGGCTGGGTGAAGGAGGTATGGAGAAATGTCTTGCCATCATTTCAGCCTTGCTCCTGCACCGATAAAATGTGAGCTTTTCTGAGAATAATAAATATTCTTATGCACAATCTAAAAGTGAATGTTTCCAGGCATAAGGATGAGACATGTCTTCATCTTGAATCATCTTCATCTTAATTTCAGAAGGACATTCACCCCATTCAGGCATTTAGTTAATGTGTCTACTCAACATAAGAGGGAGTATGCTAGGTCCACCCATCCCTCTGTCATCACTTTCCTCACATGAAAATCATGTGTCTGGAGAAGACATCAATGGAAAAGTCATCTGCAAATGATCAGTTTAAATTTCTGGTTAGAGTAATCTATTCTTTCCATAGGCAATGGGGAAGAAGAGGCAGGAATGTGGAGAGAAAGGTGGAAAAAAGAGAAAGATGATGCCTATCAACTGCATGGGGTACCAACTACTTAATCTTGGTGGAATGTGTCTCATGACAAAAGAAAGATTTCTGCACCTCTGCTACAAAACATTGTCCTTTGGTGCTAGTAAATATTCCAAAATAATCTGTGACAGAACCTTTTTCTGAAAATGAACTTATCCAATTACATGGAGGAATACCATGGTAAAATGGGCATATAATCAAGAAGCCTTGTGCTGTGAAAGCTTCTTTACTATAGCCAATTTACTGAGTGGAAAACTGTAGTACTCAAAAAATAAATGGTGCCAAGATTATTATCCAGGCATGGAGACTTTTGTAGTTCTGCTCCCTGATATGTATATATGCATAAGAGCTTTGTTTCAACAGGTAGAATTTTTCTTCTTTCAGCCAGTTAACTTGGGAAGACTAGCCAAGTAGAATGATAAGTCACATGAACACGAGCGATATGAACATAAATTCACTATGACAGGACTTCGTGGTGTAATAAAAGCACAGTCACTTAAACATCACTTTGGCTATTTGGAACTTCCTTCAAAATAGCTCCCTTGGAAGTCATTTTGAAACGAATGAGTCAAATGAATGAAAAGCTTTTCTTCCCACAAGGAAGTGCTAGTTACCACAAAGTAGGCATCTTGCGGAAGACAAATCTGTATCTCTCCCTGAAGTTCTCCATCACTGAGAAAGAGGGGATCAATGTGGGCAAAGAGAAGAGGGTGGACTCAGAATTATTTCATACTGAGGAAATGATGTGCCAGAGGCAAAGGAAAATAGCGGTCTGTTTCTGATGAATAGAGGGTTTCATTGCAAATGGTGCTTACATTATTGTGGGAAAGGCCTGGCAGGGGTATTGCTTATATTTATTTATTATTTATTAAGTCCTAACCTTCCTCAAACAAGTTTAGACCGCCATTTAATTTTCCTAACCATTACATCATACATATTTGCTTGAGAGCCAGGGCGATTCACTCATGAGTTCTCCTCTCCACATGTGTGTCATAGACATACAAGAGTGTGGATAGCAGCAGAACAACTCTAAAACTGGATAACATCTCTGCTTATAATGTATGTGAGCACAGAGTAAACAGTGTAAACAGTGTCTTATCCATGGCCTCCTAATGTATTTTGTGCCTGGTCAGGATTTGAACTTCATTTTCCATATCTGAATCCAACCCATGCTTTTCCTGGTCTGCCACACTGGTTGGTTAGTTTTTGGGTTCCCAGGAAATACACATTAAAATTAATTTCTTATTAATGGATTTAATTGTTCAACAGTTAAAATGTGTTCTTTAAAACTTCAATAGTGTGGGGTTTTTTTAAGCAATAATTAATGGTTATGATTACTTAAATATGTCAGTGGCTGTTTCTAACAATCTTAAATAATATTTTTAACTTTATGATTTAAGGAATAAATGTAATGAATTAATTCTATTACAAAATAATTGACCACTTGAACATTAATGAATTAATATCTTCTAACAATCCAATGCTAAGTTCTGGTAAAAAAAAAAAATTAGGTCTGGCCATATAAACAGTTTTGTAGATTGAAATCGTACCATGGAAGTGATTTTCCTTCATGTTTCTACTCTAATTGTTTCCTCTTATCCATGAAATTCAATTGAGATACAAAAGTATTGAATATAACATGAGAGTACAAACAAAATGTCCTGAATGCAATGGTTAAATGCCTGTACTGCAGCCACTCACTCACAAACCATAAGGCTGCGAGTTCAACCCCAGCCAAGGGGGCTCAAGCTCAACTCATGCTTGCATCCTTCCGAGGTTGCTAAAATGAGTACCCAGATTCTTGGTGGCAATAAGCTTACACTTTGTAATCCGTTTAGGGAGTGCTTTAAGTGCACTGATAAGTGGTATAGAAATGTACTTGCTATTGCTATTGTTAATTTCTGTTCCCTCACCTGCAAAATGGCAGCCGGTATGGGTACTACCTGATCCTTTCCCCCTTCTTGCCCAGTAAACCATTATGGCAACATGCCTAGCATGGGTGTGTGTGTTAAATATTGTGCAGGGAGCTAGTGAATACAGCAGATGTCATAACCACAAAGGAGGGCAAGGCACTACAAAATGTAAGACTTTCAAGAAAAATGGAGGCCATTACAAAATAAAAGCTAAAAACACTCAGATAAATATATGGAGACTATGTGAAAGGGATCTGGGAGTCCAAGTAGACCACAAGTTGAACATGAGCTAAAAAGACCAAAGTGGTTTTAGGCTGCATCAATAGAAGTATAGTGTCTAGATCAAGGGAAGTAATAATGCCACTCTATTTTGGTCAGGCCCCACCTGGAATATTGTGTCCAGTTCTGGGCACCACAATTAAAAAAGGACATTGAGAAACTGGAGCGTGTTCAAAGGATGGTGACTAAAATGGTGAAGGTTCTGGAAACCATGCCCTATGAGGAACAATTTAGGGAGCTGGGGGTGTTTAATCTGGAGAAGAGAAGGTTAAGAGGTGATATGATAGCTCTGTTTAAATACTTAAAGGGATGCCATATTGAAGAGGGAGCAAGTTTGTTTTCTGCTGCTTCGGAGACTAGGACCCGGAACAATGGATGCAAGCTACAGGAAAAGAGATTCCACCTCAACATTAGGAAGAACTTCCTGACAGTAAGGGCTGTTCAACAGTGGAATGCACTACCTCACAGTGTAGTGGAGTCTCCCTCCCTGAAGGTCTTTAAACAGAGGCTTGATGGCCATCTGTCAGGGATGCTTTGATTGAGATTTCCTCCATGGCAGGGGGTTGGACTGGATGGCCTTTGTGGTCTCCTCCAACTCTATGATTCTATGGTTTATTTGCTGCTATATTACATATAGCTGTGTTTTATTATGTACTCAGTTGTATTTCTCTGGTGAACTCTTCATTTGAATGCCTTGTTGTCTTGCGATATACCGTAATTATAGAACTCGGAGTACAATAATTGCTTAAAATTGTATTTCACTGGTAGCAAACCCTTGACTGAATCAATATTTAAATTGTTCCTTCTATTTGTCCATTGTGCTGAAATTAAGAGGGGAAAACATCCAATATTTGTCTTATGTCCACAAGCAGCCCATTGCCTAACACATTTGCTAGCCTTTTCCTCTCTGAAAAACAAACATGCCCTGAGCTCAGGGGACAAGTCTTGTCTTCTGCTTCTCCTAGGAGAAAATAACTTTAGAAGGATCCATCCTATTTCTCCTGTTTGCAGTGAGAACAGCCTGCCCAGTAGATACATTTCTCAAAGGGGAATAGCAAATGTGGTGTTACTCAATTAGCTTCTTTGTCATACTCAAAATGGAGAATATTTTAGAATTCTTCCTGAACAGAAGATTGAAATGTAGGATGTGTCCTGGAAAAGGAGGATGTCGGTTAGCCCTTGAAACAACATCCAAAACAAAACATATATGTGCACAATAGTAAGTGACATGCATATATGTCACCCAGTCCAGCCACAGGCAAATTTGTCATAGGGTTAACACATTAATCTTTGTAGCTTGGCACTTGGGGGCACTTGACCATTGAAAAATGTCTTCAAGGCATTCGGTTTTGCTGTTCCCCATAAAGTAAATAACACATCAGGTTGGTCATGATATTTCAGTACTGAGAGGCAGATATTTTCACAAATGCCTTTGCTACCCAGGCTATAAGATTACAATAGGTGGGATTTCTGAACTGAGCTGGGAAAAGTGGACTTCCATGTGGAAGCTGAGGGAGAAGAATTCACAGCTCCTTAAATAAACAGGGCAGGAGCACCTTCTCAGGAGGAACTGTGAGGCTTCTTCTGCTAGCAAGCCTAGAGCCAATCTAATAAATTAATATTCACCTTTCTCCCAAATGGAAGAAAATTAAGGGAGTTTAAAGTAGATTAAAGCAAAATACATTTTGTTTTGACAGCCAGCATGGCGTAATGGTTTGAGTGTTGGACTACAACTTCGGAGACCAGAGTTCAATTCCCAGCTCAGCCCTGAAACCCGCTGGGTCCCTTTGGGCAAGTCTCATGCTCTCAGCCTCAGGGGGAGGCAATAGCAAAGCTGTGTAAAGTCGAAGGCTTTCATGGCCGGCATCAATAGTTTTTTTGTGGGGTTTTTGGGCTATGTGGCCATGTTCTAGCAGAATTTCTTTCTGACGTTTCGCCAGCATCTGTGGCTGGCATCTTCAGAGAAAGGCTAACCGACATCCTCCTTTTCCAGGACACATCCTACATTTCAATCTTCTGTTCAGCAAACCTCTTCTGAAGAACTATTGCCAAGAAAACCACATGACAGATTTGCCTTAGGGTCACCACAAGTTGAAAACGATGTGAAGGCACACAACACCCACCCACAATTTTGTTTTAATTGCAATTAAAGCAATGGATAGTAACAAGGTGTTTTTTTAATTACTGTTTATTCACGACACCCACATTCAGCTACCTGCAGCAGCTGTGTCACTCTACCTCATGACTGATCTCACCCACTCCCTTCTGTGTCCTTTACTTATGTAAACAAAGAAAATGACACCTTCAAACTATCTTTGGTAGGAATGGTTAAATATCACTTACGTAACAGAGACAATTATATATCCCTCTATATACTGTTATGTAACAGCAAAAGAGCAAGAAGATAACAACACCACACCAAACAGGGCTTTGTTGACACATGAATATAAGTGGCTTATTTTTATATTTACCCTGATGGCAGTTGAACAACTCTCAAGTCAAATAAGAGACTGTTTATTGCTACACTTTCCCTAGAATTGCTTTTTGCACAGCTTGTAAAAGCCTGGGCTATAAACAGATGATAAACGGATGATTCCAGTTCATTGAGTGTGGTTGACACCATATTTGAAAACGACTCTGGGCCAAGGTTTGTCAATGAAGACTAGCTTCTGTCTATCAAATGACAATGGAGAAAAGCATTCCACTCCCAAACTTATTACAACAGGTCTGATCTCTGCTTTGAAAAAAAAATCTATAGCGGTATCACAAAGATTGCTTTGCAAAGTGAAAAACAGGTTTGGCACAATTTTCTTTTTTAAAAACCTTTATTGATAAATTCATACAGGAGAACAGTATTTCACTAGATGGCAGTATTACTATGGTTAAAGAAGTTTTCCAGTGTTTTTTCTGCCTTCCTTCCAGGCATGGGAAAGAAAATTTTATTTATGGCTCCTTTGAGGTGTTTTTCTCCAGCAGCTTATACAATAAACAGTGGTCCAAAGATGCTAACCTGGAATTGTAACTTGCTATGGCACCAGAGCTCTCTGACAGAGAAGACTAAATATCTCACAAAATGACAATTCCTAGAATTCCATAGTATTGAGCCAGAGCATTTAAAGTGGTGTCAACTGGGATTATTTCTGCAGTGCAGATGCAGTAGTGTTGTTATGACTACAGGTCAGAGATTGGAAAAAATACTTTTTGGACTACAAAGGATTTCTTCTCCTCTGTGTGTGTGTGTGTGTGTGTGTGTGTGTGTGTGTGTTTTACTATGTTTCCTGATTTTAAAAAAGCCTGTCAATTTTGAAAGATTACCATAACAAATTTTGTTCCTTTTGGTTTGGTCTAATAAAGGAGTCACACAATATGGGCTTTGGGTTATGGATTATAATTCACAGAATTCTCCAAGCAAAATGATCATGGTCTTCTTAGCTGGGAGATTCTGCGAATTGTAGTCCAAAAAGGAACCTTTTCAGGTTTGGACCATAGGCAACACATTATGGTGGCTGTTTGTAAGGACTTCTTAATGTTGGGGACATGTTTGTGTGTATACGTGTGTATGTGTGTGTCTGGACAGAGCACTTAATTTAAGCACTGTTTATGGCCCAAGAAGTTGCTACTGGAAATAATTCATGGAAAATTCAGAACAAGCTTCTCTTAGAAGTTTGGTAGATGGATGGCTGTTTATGTAAGAAATTTTAAAGCCCATGAGAGTATAAAGAATCTGAACTATGGACTGAAAATATGGTAGATTTGCAAGAGGTGATTCAGGTATTTCCTTTATGTTGGCTGCCAAGAAAATAGAACTGTGATGGATAATGAGTTGTTCCCTTATCAGTGTGAGCAGTGAAACTCAGCAGCAGAGCACATACTTTGCATGTGTTGTTGTTGTTGTTGTTGTTGTGGTGGTGGTGGTGGTGGTGGTGGTGGTGATGGTGTGCCTTCAAGTAGTTTCTGATTTATGGTGACCCTAAGGTGTTCCTATCACAGATTTTTCTTTATTCAGCGTGCGGTTTGTCTTTGCTTTCCTCTCAGGCTGAGAAAGTGTGACCTGGCCAAGATCACACAGTGGGTTTCCATGGCTGAGTGGGGATTCAATCCCTGATTTTGAGAGTCATAGACCAACACTCAGTCCACTATACCATTCAGTTGCTGGCACTTATACATAGATCTGAGAGCTAATCTTGCCTGAAACCTGAAATTCATCAGTGGAGTCCACTGATTCTCAGCATTTGGTCTTCTAGATATTTTGGTTTTCAGCTCCTGTAAGACTCAGCCAGCATGACCAATGATCAGGGATTTGAGGATTTGAAGTCCAAGAAATCTGGTCAACCAAAGTTTGAGACCCAGTCTTGTAGACAATGTCAATTAATTTTGAAAGAGTAACTTTCTGGGTTAACCCACTAATGAATGTGATGAATGTGCTGTAGCTCAGTAAAACATACAGTTTATTTGTGAAACATTCTACATTCAGTCACAGGCTTCTTCTGGAACCTCCTTTAATGTTCATGATCTCCTGAGGAATAAATATACCTTTTTCTCAGTATTTGTGGAAAATGGAAAAGAAATTCTTCTCTGGGCTGTTGGCAAGACTTTGTACAGTACAAGGATTTACTCACCTAGAACTGCACACTATTATTTCAATAGGCTTTAAAGAAACTCACCCATGAACAAAGGAAAGGTAAAGACAAGTTTTATAGATAAAGATTAGCTTGTTTTGCGGCAACATTTGACAAAAGAAAGTTTGAGCTTTTAAATTCTGATAGTTTTGAGATATTATGTGTTGCATTATGAAGCTGAAGCACAAAAGGATATGAGATCTGAAAGCAGACAAAAGAAGTTCTGTTGGGATAAAGAGGAAGAGCTGGCATTGTTTAATCACTTCAGAGAGATTCAGATGGTTGAAAAAACCTACTTCAAAATGAAATTTTGTTTAGCCTAAAAGAAACCAGAACAAACATTTTATGTTTTGCTAGTCCTTTGTTCAAGATTTGTATTCCAACAAATGAATTATAAAACTATTATCATGTGTAGCCTTCAGTTTAAAAAGTGAATGCTCAAAGCAGAATCTAATCTGGACAAGATCTGAATTATCAGCAACAATTCTTGTGTTCTTTCCTTAATTTGTTTTGGTGGGTTGCTTTTTTGAAAAGCCAAGACTGCTGTCAGAAATACACTAAAAACTTATCCTTTCCCTCCCCATATAACTTCAAATAGTTCCTTTCCCCCACCTCCACCTCGATGGAGTGCCGTTTGATAGAAAGGCTGTAACTAAGAACATGAAGATTATTCTTTCCTTTTAAAATTAGAAAATCAAGCATCCTATTTCCAAGGGCTTTTTATTTCAATAAGAAAGAGAATTAATTAAATTGCTGCTGCATACCATTCTTTTAAATTATTTTAATTTTGAAATATTCTAAATTTTCCATGTCTCTTCATGTTGTAAAATATATCTACACACTATCTGATAGGAAGAAAATCAACTCATTTGAAATATTGTACTGGAGGAGAGTTCTGCAGATACCGTGGATTTCTAAAAAGACCAGTAAATGAGTCCTGGAGCACATCAAGCCTGGAGTCTTCCTAGAAGCTAAGAATACTAATCTGAGACTATTGTACTTTGGCCATATTATGAGAATACAGTCGGCCTTTCTTATACATGGATATTTTATACACGGATTCAAGCATCCACGGTTTGAAAATGTTTCCAAAAAGTATAAATTTCAAATATCAAACTTTGATTTTCCATTTTTTATAATGGACACCATTTTGCTATGTCATTATATTTAATGGGACTTAAGCATACACGGATTTTGTTATACACGGGGGATCTTGGAACCAAACCCCATCTTATAACAAGGGTCCACTGTACATCATTCACTAGAAAAGACATTGTTGCCTGAGTACCTGAATCTGCAAGACCTGAGCAGGACTGTTCATGACAGGATGATTTTGAGGTCTCTCGTCCATATGGTTGCCATAGGTCTAGGGACTAGTGTAAACATTTAAAAATTCCGCATTCCAGTCGAATAGAATGTGACCCAACCACATCTGATTTGCAGGAGTTTGGGCTTTGTGGGGGGGAGATGGACTGAAAAACGACTCTCAAATTACACAAGGAACTGTTTATTGCTGCACCTTTCCTAGACTTGCCTTTTGTGCAGCTTCTAAAAGCCTGGGCTATAAACAGATAAGTAAAGAGATGATTCCAGTTCATTGAGTGTGGGTGACCCATACAGTATTTGAAAACAGCTCTAGGCCAAGATTTGTCAATGAAGACTAGCATCAGTCTATCAAATGACAATGGAGAAAAGCATCCCACTCCCAAACTTATTACAACAGGTCTGATCTCTCTGCTTTTTTTAAAAAAAAAAAAAATCTATAGTGGTATCACAAAGATTGGTTTGCAAAGAGAAAAACAAGTTTGACACAAACTATAGGATATTAAACTCAGCCACAAAAGGCTTCAGTTTATACCAAAGCATCTACTGAAATCTGCAGAAATGCACATTATATCGCACATATGCTTTGTATGCATTCAGATGGCTGTGCATTTTCAGCAGAGGGAGGGTGAATAGATGCAAACAGATGAAAGTTTGTGCAAGAGAGTTAGCCATCAGTGCAAGTGTGCGAAAAAGTACACCAATTTGCATAGTAAATGTACATGTTACTAGCCCAAAGTTGATTTGATAGCCATTAACAACAACAAACTTTTCCCTATTAGTTTGTCTTAAGTCCACATGACAAAGCAAACTTGACTTTACCCATGAGAAATAGCAACTTAAAGTAAAGGAGGATGTATTTCTGTTAAGCATGGAGAATGTGTCTTCACTATGAGAGCAATTAAATAAGGCAGTTGGATCCCCAAAGTGTTTTGAAATAACAAGCAGGCAACCTGGGACAGGGCTGGTCCAAGACAATTTGATTTCGAAAACAGATCAGCAGATGGCGCACCTCTCCTACTCAAGTCAAGATACATAGTACCCACTGTATCCTGAAAAGTTATTCTGGCACTTCAGGCTGAAAATCCCCCAAACATCTCCCTCCTTCCCTAGCAGTATAAATACAGTAATAAACTTAGCTTTTTGCTGCCTTTTCATGACACCCCAAATTTGGTGCCTGAAGGGTTGCCCTATTCTATCCTATGCAGGCCTGGGTCTCCCCAGGGAGGAAAATAGGCATGTGTACAAATAAAGTCTTTTCATTTCTATTATTCCTATCTATTACAACACAGCTATAGCTTTTCAACAGTTTGAAACCCTTGTGGCTGAAAAGCTCTTAGCAAATTTACCGAGTTTTCTTGCTATATAGCATCCCCTCCCATATTTCACAGATGAAAACAGGACATGTGTGAACAAGCTACATTGGAGTGTGCCCAAAATGACAAAAGTTATTAATGAGGAAAAACATACAAGCTAGGAAAGGCTGAAGCTGTTTGCTTTTGCCTGATCCTATCAGGAAGGGCAAGATGCCACCTGCTCCTTTCCTTTCCTTTGCCCACTGTTGAGTTAATTGAGTAACAATATTTCCACTTGTGCTCAGTTTGCAGCACATGAAGTAAGCTGACGACAAAGGGGGAAGTGGAAAAAGAGAGAAACTAGGACATTTTAGAAGCAGCTGAAAAAGGAGGATGACAGAGGGATGGTTCCTGCCAAATTAGGACAGTTGGAGGGCCTGAATCCACTTGCTATGCCTAATTGGAGTAGACCAACTGAATTAATGCAAGTCATGTAAATGTACTATGTTCCCATTGATTTAATGGGTTGGGGCTGGTTTGTGAGTTCAAACTACATGTTGCCTGAATTCCACATCTTAAGCAGCAGGAGAGGCTCTTACTATCATGGAAAGACACATCCCCTTACTCAGACATATTACTAGGGGCATGTAATCCCCCAGTTCTTTTAAAGTAAAACAACAACAACATTTTTTCAACTGGATGATCCACAAGTGTTGTGCAATGCTCTTATAATAGACTAGGTTTGCAGTTTATAAGTTCTTCCACTAAACCCAGAATTGTTGTCTGCCTTCAAGTCATTTCCAGCTTATGGTGACCCTAAGGTGAATCGATTATAGGATTTTCTGGAGCTGAGAGTGTATGATTTGCCCAAGGTCACCCAATGGGTTTCCATGTCTAAGTGGAGAATTGAACCCTGGTCTCCAGGGCTGTAGTCTGATGCTCAAACTTCTTCTTCTTGGCTTTATTTTGCAAACGAAGATTCAGGAAGGACTCATCCATGCTTTCTACAAGCGCGTTGATGACGTTGGATGTATCCTTCGAGCCTGTGCAATGGATTTCTTTGGTGGAGCACAGCGTGCACAGAACTGGCCTCACCCTTTAAACCAGAGGTTCGACTGCTGAGGCCTTGACAAGCATGGGCAGTGGCAGCGAGGTCCTCGGGTCGTAGGTTTGATTAGAGTTTCCTTCTCTTAGATGGTTGACCTTACAGGGTTAGAGGAGCACCATCTGCTTGGGTTTGGGATTAGAGTTTTCCTTCTCCTAAGATGGTTGCCATAAGGCTAGAGAGCCCATCCTGCCCTTTGGCACTCTTGGTCAGACCCTTTGATTGTGACCAATCTGGCATGGGAGGCCCTGCCGGTGACTATTATACCACTGCCAGCATAGCTCACAACTTCATTAGGGCATGCAAGCCTCTCCCCCACACAGTCAGAGCATAGCTGGAGGGGAATAGGAGGCCAGAAGATGACAGTTAAGGAGGGAAGAGCCTCTTTCTTCAGGCTAGCCCTGATGAAGCTGGGCCTGCCTGATCACTCCCTTCTCAAACTACAGCTACACTATACCATGCTGGCTCTCTGTACCAGAATATAAGCATGGTATTAGATACTTTCAAGGACTAATTGTGGTTAGGAATATTGTTGTTACTAACAGCCCTGTAGTCGATTTTGACCCATGATGACCCCGTGGATAGGACATCTCCAAGATTCCCTGACCTCCACTGTTCCGCTTAGTTCCTGTAAATTCAAGAGTACTTTTGTTCTATTTCCACTAGTACACCAGATACCTCCCTTGTTTTTGATGCATGACCATGATCATCCATGCATTGCATATACATGGGCTGCTTACCTGTGATGGGCTTTGTGTGCCCCCCCCCCCCGAATACCATTTGTAAACATTAAATATTGCAGAATGGTGCTGCTGGAATTTTCATTTGAGCAACATGTGATTTTATTTGAGCTCATGTAAAGCCCCCCCCCCCACCTTTGTTGTATTTTATTTGTTTGAAGCAGTGAAATGTGGGGGCAAATGGTCTTCATATTTATACCATAAATTCAATTTATAGTATTTGTATATTGATGGATAAAATAAAATCTCAGCACAGTTTCTGTTAAAATGCACCTTTAATACAGTATAAAACTAATGCAGTTTAAAAAAGGTAACAAAAATAATAAACCCTTAAACATTTCGCAATAAACACAGAAACAGAAAACAGAGCAGACATGATCAACTAGGAATGACTTTTCTAAACAAGTGTGTTTTAGTAGGGATTTGAAACTGGATAGCCCTCTCTTGGACCATGGAAGGACAGGTTCCAGAGGAAGGAGACATTGCCGTGAAGCCCCATGTATGGGTTTTCTCCCCCTGTTTTGATTTAGCAAACCAACAATAATGCCTTTCTACCAAAGAGCACATCAGAACATATTCAATCAAAAACAAATTATGAAATAACACACTATAAAATGCTAATATTTAAAATACTAAAATAATTGTCCGGGAAGCTGCCAGCAGACACTGACAGTAGCTGATACAGAGCCTTAGCAAGTGGAAGTGAAAGTAAAGCAGACCTGCAAGGAATCAGTCTGAGAGCAGTCCGAGAAAACAACCGGTTCAGAAATTCCAGAAGTCCAAACGTTCTGAGAGTCAAGCGAAGTCAGATACCGAGAAACAACGTGTCAACAGTCCAAGGTCAAAACAGCCAAGAGAAAACAAAGTCTGGTCCAAGGTCAAGGTAACAAAGAATCCAGACGAGAGCTAGTGCTAGCAGCAATCACGCGAGGATCATGCAATAAACTCTAGTAACCAGCATTAGTCCTCTCTCCCAATTAAGTAAGGGAAACTTTCCCTCGGCACCGGGCTAGTTGGCTAATTGCCTCTCGGCAATTCTCTGTGATCTGCGCCTGCAAGCACTCTCAGCTCTTCTCTTTTGAAAGAAGGCACTGCAATGCAAGCTTCGTCCCCAGAGTCCCCCACTAGAGCAGTGGTACCATAGAAGGTCTCTCTTCGGCAAGGACCTGGTTGAACTCCTCCTCTGGGGTTGGAGGATCACAGCTGGACCTGGCAGGGCAGGAACAGCACCTGTGTGCCTCAATCACCCTTGCTCTGAGGAGGCGCATCCTCCTCCTCATCCTCCGAGAGCTGATCTTGGCTGGCCATGACAATAATGTACTAATATGCTAAAAGCAAAAATCAAACAAAATCCCCATCAGTCGCTACCATCTTGACCACCTTATGCACATTCAGCAAATTAATCCACAAATCAAAGAAAAGGTCTTCAACCCTTTATGAAAGTGGATCAGAGCCTCCTCCAGCCAGAGGTGCAAAAGAAGGCTGTTCCACAAACACAGAGCCAGATCCTGAAAAACGCATAGACTTGACAGAGCCATAAGCATTGGTGGAACTGCCAATAATCATTTGTCTGCAGATCTTAAATTTCTACATAGTACATAACATGCTCCTGATCTGCCGAACAGTAGAGGAAGTTAAATTGCAGGATGGGGGGAAGAGAAAGGCAACATTGTTATTTAAATACAATGAAAGTTAAGAATGAAGAGCCAGCATGGTCAGTAGTTTGAGCATTGAACTGCAACTCTTGAGACCAGGGTTCAAATCTAGTTTGAGCATAAAAAGTCACTAGATGACCTTGGGCAAATCACACTCTTTCAGCCTCAGAGGATAGGATGGGCAAACCCACTCTGAATAAATTTGGCAAGAAAACACTATGGTAGGTTTGCCTTAGTCAAAAACCACTGGAGGCACACAATAACAAGAACAAAAAGGTTAGGAATGGTCTAGTTGTGCTACGAGTGATAATCTAATAGAAATTTTCACAGTTTATATAGTAGAGTTATTTAAAGTGAGAATCACAGCAATTGGTGGCTTGACGTAGTTGGTAAATGTATCATCTTTTTTTGCTAGTGACATATGTAAACTTAAGTGTGGCTCATTCTAGCGGGCCTACCAACCCAATCTTCTATGAAGAACCCATTGAAAATCCTACTTTTGGCTGTAATACTGCATGTTAGATGATGTTTTTTATTGTCCTGAATTGTATTTTTAAATGATGATATTTTATTGTAATTTAGATGTTAATGTGGTTTTATGCTTATAATCCCACTTCGATCCATTGGGAGAGGCGGGAAATAGAAATAAAATGTATTATTATTATTATTCATGCATGTAACTATTTTTGGATGGAGCATAGGAAGATAATCTGATCTGTAGTCCTTTGCACCCCACCCCAAACCTCACCCTAGCAGCTCTCAAGGTCTAAAACAGGCTAGTGCTGCTGACTACTGGTGTGGGGAGAATGGAGGAAATTCTTGAAATGAAGATGCAACTGATCTGCTCTCCAGAGGAGGGGGGAAGGATGGGAATGGTACACTGTACTCATGAGTGCACTTTCCTTTTCCTTTCTCTAAAAGTCAGACCACCTGCATCTGCATGATTGGAACTGCCTCCCCCTCTATCCCCTATTTACTGATAAGCAGCAGCAGCAACGATAGTTGGTCAGGGGCTTGAAAGCTGCCAGTATGGAGTGAAGACATGGAACTGCACAGGCAGAATGTTATACTCTGCCTGCTTAATGCAGGATCTCAGCTGGGTTTTTTTCTTCATTTTTTTAAATTCTGTACATTGCTCCAAGTAGCTCCCTTTTTGGAAGTATATATACATTTCTAATGATGATGATGATTGATGGATCATGATGGGATGGAATTCTACATCTGCTACTTAGTTACATAACCACTTTAATTGTCTAGCTAAGTAGCACCTCCCTGACCAACCTATTCAAATCTAATTTACTGGGTGCCAGCTGCACAGAGAAAAGGTGAGTCTGTTCTGGTGGTGAGTGGGGTGCAAGGAAGATGATGCTCCCATCCCCCTTCCTCTAGTCACAGTGAGGTTGTGACGAGGAAGTATAACAGAGTTCTGCTTCTGATCATTGCAGCCTTGCTGGCTGGTGGGAAGGGGATGAAAATGTCATGAGGAGACGGTTATGACTGTGGCAATAGTGCCATCATCATGTCTACATGGAATCACAGAGATGGAAGAGATCACCAGGGTCATCCAGCCCAATCTCCAACCATGCAGGAATGCACAACCAAAGCACTCTTGACAGATGGCTGTCCAGCCTCTGTTTTAAAACCTTCAAAGGAGACTCTACCACAACCCTCCTGTCCAATAGCTCTTACCATCAAGAGATTCTTCCAAATGTTTAGGTGGAATCTCTTTTCTTGTAGTTTGAATCCACTGTTCTGTGTCCAAGTCTCTGGAGCATTGGAAACAAGTTTGCTGTCTTTTGGATATTTAAAGATGGCTATCATGTCACTTTTCAACTTTCTCTTCTCCAGGCTAAACATATTGAGCTCTCCAAGCTGCTCCTCATAGGGCATTGTTTCTACACTTTTTACCAATTTGGTCACCCTCCCCTGGACACACTCCAGCTTGTCAATATCATTTGTGTGTTGTGGTGCCCATAACTGAACATAGTGTTCCAGGTGAGATCTGACCAAAACAGAGTCTGTTGTTGTTAGCTGCAAGTTAGCTTTGACTATGGCAACCCTATGAATGAGAGAACTCCAAGTTACCATATCCTCAACAGCCCTGCTCAGGTCTTGCAGACTCGGTGCCATGGCTTCCTTTATTGATTCTATTCACACACTCTCAGCCTCAGAAAACCCTGTGATAGTTTCCCTTATGGTAACCATAAGCCAGAGTTGACTTCAACACAGCAACAACAGCAAACAACAATAACAACAACATCAAGACTTATGGTGAGTACATCCTACTGACTGACTGAGTCTACTGTAGTTGGGGCTACCATTGCAATTTAAGCAGAACTTCAATTTTTATAGGTATTTTCACCAAGGATCAAAGCTTGAGCTATTTCCAACCCCTACAATACTCCTTTGCCAATAGTCTATATCATTACTGCATAACACCGCATGTGGGTTATGCAATCCTTATGTTGAATGACAATGTTGTATACCTGAACCAAGAGACCAACTGTGCCTCCAAATCAATGCACATTGTGCACCTAAACACAATGGCACTTCATGTGCCACTCCACTTCCACAGGCTTGTCATGAATGTGGATGTTCCACATGAGACAAAAATGCCAAACCAATTCCTTAGGGAAACTTTCACATGGGTAAGATATTAACAACATTATGGCTATTGTTTAAAGATCATTTCTTTAATGTTTTATTTGAATCCTACCAATCCTGTAGTAAACTCAGAGAAGCTTACAAGATTCCCCATTACATTTTATCTTCACAATAACTTTATAAACTATGATAAGTTGAGAGAGAGTGACTGGTCCAAGGTCATCTAGGATTTAAACCTGAATCTCCCTGATCATAGTTCATTGTTCTAACCCCTAGGTTAGACCACTGGCTCTCTTCTTTGCCTGCTGTACATCCCATCAGTTTATGCTTTAAAAATTAGACCAAGATAGAGGACCCAAATATTTAGATAGAGGGTTTAGTTACTGAGTTCACAGTTTTTTTAAAAAAATATCAACATGGTTATGCTTAATGTCTAAATAGATCTGGTCATTACTTATTAGTTTCCAAGTCACAGGAAGTGTTAGTGTGACTAGTCACTTTAAGAAGCACTTGGACAATTTTAAACAAGAAGAGAAAGGAGAAATCAAGTTGGTCAGTGGTATGAAAAACAAGAGCTGAGAGGAAAGGTAGAGAGAAATGAGTATTTTTAGCCTGGGGAAAAAGAATAGTGAGGTAGGAGTTCGATATGTCAGCACTCTACAAATATCTGAAGGGCTGTCACGTAAAATAAAGCAAAGAGTTGTTCTCTGTTGCTTCAGAGGCAGCACAAGGTCTAATGGGCTTAAGCTGTGGGAAGGTAGATTTCAGTTCAGCATTTTGACAAACTTCTTTAAAGAAGAGGAGTTTGACAACTGGAAGAAATGTCTTGACTGGCCTCTCTCTCATTGGAGATCTTTCTTTCTTTTGGAAGTACTCTAATTCTTGGTTTCTTGTACTGAGCAGGAGACTACCCAGCAAGATCCCCTCTAGCTTGTCTTTCTGAGATTCTGGAATAGTTGAAATTCAAAAATATTTGTTTCATTTGTTTCAAATATTTGCCATGGAACATCAGAAACTAAAACGTAATTCACTTATTATAGTAACCTGCAGCTTATCTTGCTGTATTAAGGGCTTTCCGATTTCACTGTAGCTCCAAAATAGTGGGAAATAACATGTTATTTTTGCAACACACTTACAATATGGCATCTTCTAGTGGGTTTATTCTAGCTTTGCCATTGTCTTGGACCTAACTGTAGTCAGTGGAAGTGTGGTGGACTTAAGTACCAGATGACAGGATTACATTCATAGAGCAACTAGAGCTATTATGGAACTTAAGCTATTATTCTATATGGCAATTGCACAACTGTCAACAAACACAATCTACATACAATGAAACAGTTAGAAGGTACTTTATCTGCCATCACTACATGTTCTATGTCACTGGAGGTGGTGGCAAAGCAGCTCTCAGAAGTCCTTATTTCAGAGGAGTGCACAGTAGCAAAATGCCTCTTCATGTTTTGGGGTGAATTGAATGACCGAAATGTATTTCAGTCTGACTAGGGTCTGAGATGTCTTGGTTACACTGGTATCTGTACCAGGATCTGTGCCAAGACAGAGGCGTGAAAAGCATTGATCTGAATCTCTCAGCATGTTTCAGTCCAATCAAGCGAGGTAGCCATCTACAAAGGATTCAAACTACAGGAAAAGAGATTCTGCCTAAATATTAGGAAGAACTTCCTGATGGTAAGATCTATTCAGTAGTGGAACACATTGTTCTCCTTCTTTGGAGATTTTTAAACAGAGGTTGAATGGCCATCTGTCAGGGGTACTGTGATTGTGTATTCCTGCATGGCAGGAGATGGACTGGATGGCCCTTGTAGTCTCTTCTAACTATGATTCTATGATGCTAACCCCAAACTGCTTCTGGTTAACAGTAGATGGAAGAATTGTTTGTTTACTGTTATACACCTGCACAAATTAATGTTATAAATCATCCCTAGAGTATTTCACAATGGCTTTGAAGGTACTTTATTAAAAGCAATATGAAACCACTTTGATAGAAATGATTTAATTATATCAGTCCAATGTGTTGTCTTTTTCCCTCCTTTAAAATGTTTCCTTTTGTATTAATGACTTTGAAAGAAATAAGTGGATTTAATACCTTACTGCAATTAAAGTTAACACAAAATGTGGTGAGGGAGTTTACTAAAATGAGTGATGGTTTCTCATTATGTGAGGCTACTTTTTATGGATTTTATAGTAAATATGGTTTTAACTAATTTGCTTCAAAGACTCCCTTTTCTTCCTCCACTACTTTAGTTGTGTTTATAAATAATTGTTCAAGCAAGAAAGTATCTTCAGGCTTATTAAAGTGGCAACTTATTCATAGGTCATTATGCCATATGCAGAATATTAATAAAGACATAAAATATTAACAAGAATGGTTGTATGCTTTAACGCAATATGAGCCAATGAAATGACAACATTTAAAAGTCTGATTCTGAGGGGAGTTAAAATAGCAAAATTTCCAACACTGATATACAGTATCTACTAAAATAATGTGGGTGATTAATTTTACATTTCTTGTGAATCCCATTGAAAACCCAGTTCTACCATTTCAGAGAATGTATCCCTACAATCAAATATTTAAGATTGCATCTTATAATGACCAGCTCTTTTTAACACAGTGAAATAAGGCAGCTCTAATGTTAAAGCAAATTATTGTTGTTCATCATTTTTATAGGCCTCCCACCTTCCCTGCCCCAGCATTCAAGATGCTTTAGCCCAAACTATGCTGTTGATTCTCAGCACATTGAAATTAGGTGTTAATATTCCCATTTCACAGATGAAGAACCCTAAAAGGCCAAGGTCACCCAGAATTACCAAACCAATCAAGCATTTGCAATTCTTTATCCTGAACAGGCTGAATCCCTATTCCTTGCTCTATCTTCCGACTGACCAGGAGGACTTCAGTCTTGTGAAGAATAAGTTTCAGTTTGTTCTGCCTCACTCAGTCTATTATTGACAGTAAACACTGGTACAGTACAGAAACAACTTCCTTGGATGAAAAGAATCTGACCAAAGCAGAATACAGTGGCACTATTACTTCCCTTGATCTAGACACCATATTTCTATTGATGCAGACTAAAATTGCACTGGCCTTGTTAGCTGCTGTATCACACTGTTGACTCATGTTCAACTAGTGGTCTTCTAGGACTCCTAGATCCTGTTGGAATTAATTTTGTTAGCTTTCGCCAAGCTTTCCAATCTATTAAGGTCATTTTGAATTTTGATCCTGTCCTCTGGGGTATCAGCTGCTCTTCCTAATTTGGTGTCATCTATGAATTTGATAAATATGCCCTCTATTCCTTCATCCAAGTCATTGATAAAGATGTTGCATAGCACTGGCCCCAGGACAGAACCCTATGGTACCCCACTGGTCACTTCTCTCTGTGATGAAGAGGAGTCATTGTTGAGTACTCTTTAGGTTCAGCCAGTGAACCAATTACAAATGCACCTATCAGTTGTATTGCTAGCTTGTTCACAAGAATATAATGGGGTATCTTGTCAAAAGCCTTACTGAAATCAAAATATGCTATATCCATGGCATTCTCTTCATCTACCAAGCTGATAATTTTATAAGAAAAAAGAGGTCAGATTTGTCTAGTATGACTTGTTTCTCTGAAACCTGTGTTGACTTTTTGTGATTATGACATTCCTGTCTAAATGTTCACAGACTCTTTGTTTATGATCTGCTTTAGAATCTTTCCTGGTATTGATATCAGACTAACTGGATGATAATTGTTGGGATCCTCCCCCCCCCCCTTTTTTTTTTTTTTTTGAAGATGGGGACAACATTTGCCTTCCTCCAGTCTGCTGGGATTTCTCCTGTTCTCCAGGAGTTCTCAAAGATTATTGCCAATGGCTCTGAGATTATATTTGCTAGTCCTTTTAATACCTCTGGATATACTTCATATGGTCCTGGAGATTTAAATTCATTTAGATTTACCAGGTATTCCTGTAATATCTCTTTACTTACTCTGTGCCATATCTCCCCTATTGTGTCTTCTGCTCCATTTCCCCCAGGTGGAGCACCTTTTTACTTTTGTGAAAAGGCTGAAGCAAAGAAGGTGTTTTCGTTGTCCCCTATTAGCATTTTGCCATCTTCTCTGCTCAGTGGCCCTACCATTTCTTCATCTTCCTTTTGCTATGAACATACCAAACAAACAAACAAACAACAAAAACAAAAACAAAAACCCCTTTTTATTGTTCCTTGTCTCTCCAGCAAGCCTGAGCTCATTCTGCACTTTAGCTCAGTTGAAAGTTCTTTAGTTGTCCATCCTGGTTTCTTGAGATACCTACCATTTTTCATCCTCATGGGAACTGATTTAGATTGTGCCTTCAGTAGCTCCCTTTTGATTATCCCCAGTATTTCCCTGAGTTTGCTGAAATCACCTTTCCTAAAGTCTAGAATGCATGTCTGATTATGTCTGGCTTCTCCTTTCCATTGTATAACAAACACCAGGGACCTTACCTCACAGGCTTCAGGAACTGGGCAAGAACGATCCAAAAGGGGCTAGGAAGGGAATGTAACAAGTGGGGGATGCATTTTACTACACATAGAAAATACTTCACTTGTTCCATTCCCTTTCCTTCCATTCCCAATCTGTCCCAGAGGAGGTGATTTTTGAGAACAGTTCTGAACAGTTCTCAAAAATTACATCCTCTGGGACAGATTGGGAACAGAAGGAAAGGGAACAGAATGGAATGGGGACTTCCAGCCTGCGAGGGAGTTGACCAGGCAGGCCCAGCTCCATCAGGGCTAGCCTGGAAGAAGAGACTCCTCCCTCCGTAACTGTCATCTTCCGGCCTATGGGGGAGTTGACCAGGCAGGCCCAGCTCCATCAGGGCTAGCCTGGAAGAAGAGACTCCTCCCTC
>NC_056522.1:349590437-349644191 GCF_019175285.1 Sceloporus undulatus | reverse complement strand
TATAACTGTCATCTTCCGGCCACGAGGGAGTTGACCAGGCAGGCCCAGCTCCACCAGGGATAGCCTGAAGAAGAAGAGCCCTCCTTCCAGTCCATTTGCCTTGGTCCAGGCCTCAGAGAGAGAGACCTGATCCCCTCGCCCCCCTCACCATTCCCTTCTCCTTTTGTGTCATGTCTTTGTAGATTGTAAACCTGAGGGCAGGGAACCTTCTATTATCCCCTCTGTTGTAAGCCGCCCGGATTCCCAGTGATTGGGTGGCATATAAATAAATCCTATTATTATTATTATTATTATTATTATTATTATTATTATTATTATTATTATTTTGTGTACAGTAAAACATGTTCTCCACTCATATCCCAGTTGTTCCCGGCCCCTTCCGTTCCATTCTCATCCCATTCCTGGAGTACCTGTACAGTAAGATCCCAGGAGAACATGATCGTTCTCACCAAAGGATCCCACCACTTACACCCATTAACCAGGTCATCCTTATTGGTTAGGAACAGATGTAAAACAGCTGATCCCCTTGTTGCCTCTTCCACCTTTTGGGCAATGAAATTGTTTTCCATCAAGTGAGGAATTTGCTAGACCTTGAGGATTTGGCTGAGTTTGACTTCCAGCAAATATCAGGATAGTTGATCACTACTACATCCCTCCTTTCTGAGTGTGTGGTCATCTATTCTAGAAAGGCATCATCCAGTTTCTCCATCTGACTTGGGGGTCTGCAACAGACTTCCACAGTAACATCCCTGTTGTTTCCCTCCCTTTTAATTTCTTTCCAGATGCTCTCCATGTGGCTTCCAGGATTTGAGTCCTGGATCTCTTCACAGGTGTAAACATCCCTGACATATAATGCTATTCCTCCTCCTTTCCTGCTTGACCTATTTGTGAACCACTGAATCCAACATGGATCCTCATTTGGGGCCGTTTGTAATGGTGCTTAGTATATTGTGATGGCTGCAGTATAACTTTTGTGCACCTGTACCCTTTCCTGTCAAAAATGCAGCATGAAAATAATATAAGACTGGATTTCTGAGAGAACTTGTGACTGGGTGGCAGGTGTTTCATAACAATACTCAGAGCCCTAGTTTCAAAAGTGCAGCATTAATGTTAATCCATTAGTACAATGTGTAAGGGAGAGTCTTGGGGATTCCAGCTAGTTTGAATGTCAGTCTCTTCTCTAACATGCAGACTTGCAGAACTCCATCACCCCAGCAGATGGAAGGAAATGCCTTCAGGAAAGCATCAGTGTGCAAATGAAGCCAACTACTGGAATGGAGCCCTGGGGATGGAACACCTACAACCGAAGGGGGAAATAGGTCGAGTAATGTGTAACCTTTCAATTACTTTAGAGATGTAAGTTGCGGAAGCCTGCTCATTAACTAGAGTTGTAAAATGGCACATTTGCTGTGTCATTATTCTTTCAAGCCTTAGCTTGACAGGCTTCTTAAAAAGGTTTATCAGAACTTGTTCTGATTCAGTGGAAGCCCCACTGCCTGTCTGACTGTAGGATTTTCTTCCTGTCGCTGTGCCCAGAATTTTTAAACTTTTGGTTATCTGGACTCCTTGATATATTGGCTGGAATAGGGTGGGTTTACTGTGCCAGTGTAACTATGTTGATATAGGCAGTGTTGGCAGGATGAAAAGGCTGTGAGTGCAATGCCCGTGAAAACAGTGAGGTGCCAGAGAAATAGACTGCCTGAAGCCAGCAGACTTTATCTGCCTTCCCTCTACAGGATAACCCTGGAAAAAATGAACTGCTAGAGCAGACCACCACCAAGATTCCAGACATTATCCTCCCCTTGAGACTTTTATGTTATGTAAATTCATCGAGACACTCAATTGAAATGTTGGCATTTGCAACAAGGATTTTTGACCCTTTTGTGAGAACATGTCCCTCCCTCAATCATTTCTACACAAATGGAACAAGAAGATTCTGTGCAGTAGTAGTCTCTTCATCTTAAACAGAGCACACATCACAAGCATGGGATTATTGATCAAAAAGGTACAAATAATCCATCTA
Source organism: Sceloporus undulatus (assembly GCF_019175285.1). Taxonomy (NCBI): domain Eukaryota; kingdom Metazoa; phylum Chordata; class Lepidosauria; order Squamata; family Phrynosomatidae; genus Sceloporus; species Sceloporus undulatus. The sequence continues at coordinate 349,642,168 of NC_056522.1, read as the reverse complement.
AATACTTATAATACAGTATATTCTAATTATAAGTCAATCTCATGTATAGGTTGAGGGCAGGTTTTGGTGGATAAATTGAGAGTAAGACTCAGGGTCATGTAACAAAGGATCCAAAGGATGAAGCATAGGAAAAGGATGCCAAAGAACTTACAAAATGGCAGAAGGCATAAGTGTTTGTATTCACACTGAAGGATGGATGGATGAAAGTGTAAAGGGGGGGGGGGCAGTGCTTTCAGGACAGATTACACTCTTGCCTTTCACCAGGGGATGGTTTCTGTTTTTATGAAAGTTAAGGTACAGTACATATACTGACCCACGGATAAGTCAACTCAGTTTTTTTGGGGGGTCAGTTTTTTTGACTAAAATTTATAGACTTAAATATGAGTAGATACAGTAATATTTTCTTTTTAAAAAAACATGCAACAAGGCAGCAGTAATTGGAATTACTGAAAAAGAAATTTTGTTAAATTTGCACATAATTTCACGTTGTAAATGCAAAAAAAAAAAAAAAAATTGCACAAAACATTCTTTTGATGGCAAGGAGAAATTTTTTGAGATTTTTTATTCTCCTGGGTGAAAGTGAGATAAGCAAGGGTTTTAATCTTTATTGCTGGTTGGGCTAAGTTTGCCTTTGGCAGCAGTTTTTTAAAATGGAAAATGTTAATTAGGTAAGGTGAGTGCAGTCTTATACATGTCTACTTTGGTGAAAGTCTCATTTAGTTCAATTGGTCTTACTCCCAGCCAAGAGCATATGCAAGGCCAGTAGTTCAAAGACATTTGACATCTTCAGCAGGGAGTAAACAGGTAGTGTGCCCTCCTCTAATAATAACAAAGATTACATTACAAGATACAGGGCTGAGCCTGCATGCTTCCAAGATTAAATAAGAGCTGGCACCTTTATCACTCTCTGAATAGAGTTCAGCACCTTGGTTAGCTCCTTTAAAAATGAAACAAAGAGCCTAAATAGACCAACTCGAAATACTGGTTTCCAGGCAGCTTGGGGGCATGGTGAATGCAGAATGCACTTCCCAACATTGCTCTGAAGCCAACCAGACGCTTCCGGGCTGCCCACGCATGTGGCGGCTTCACAGTGCTCTGGTAGCAGAGTGTTTACATGTCACACGCCTCAGGAGTAACATAAAGCCATGGTGGGGAGGGAAATGCCAGTTTTTTGCTGGCACAAAATAGACCAGCATTTTGCTGCTTCTTTTTGGGCCGGCAAAAAGTTGGATTGGGGCTGCACCATGCAGTTGCTGTGGCCCCAATCTGGCTCTCTCAGGGACAGCTTCAAGCCACCCCTTCAGTATGGTCTGTTTTGCCCTTAAAACCCAGAGTCACCCACTGACATGGAAGCCATGAATCACCATTGCCGTACTGCAGTAATACAGCGGGTCCTTGGTATTCTCCCCGATACCAAAATCCATGGATTGCATTATATACAATAGTGTAGTGTATATAAAATGACAAAATCAAGGTTTACTTATTGGATTAAAAAATACTTTCAAACTATGGATGGTTGAATCTGTGAATGCAAAATCCATGGATGCAGAATCCATGGATACAGAGAGGCAACTGTATTAATACTTGAGCAGTCATGATTGGTCAAACCATGTTGATGCTGCTGCAAACCCTCAGCTGGCTCATGTTCATAATTTCTTAATCCTTTATATAATCTTGGTGAAGAAACATTCTTCCTTTTAATGAATCCCATTGTGAGAGAAAGGTGGGATATAAATCCTTGAAGTGAACAAACAAACAAACAATTCCTTCCTAATAGGTAAATCTCAATCTAGATTTGGGTTCACCAAGATGAAACTGTTATCCTCTAACCTGCCTCAAACATGCAGGTTCAGTAGGGCTGGAGGCGCAGATGCCATGTTCCATTTATACAAATCTTGTGTTTTTCCACAGTTTCTTCCATCTTTATTCTTATGAGGAAAAAACCTATTAAAGAGAAAAAGACAAAATAGATGTGCACAACTTTTCAACTGCTAGCTTTAGCGACCTTCAATTAGAATCAGACTCAACATCCTACCTGATGGAGAGGGAAGTCTTCCAAATCTCAGTCTAAATCCCCCCTCTAATCCAGAATTTTCATCCCAACTGTCAGTATTAGGTTTTGTCAGTGCTTGGGAAAGTTACTTTTTTGGATGATTAATGCCAGAATCCTTTAGTTACTATGGCCAATCAACAAAATACATTCAGCACCTTGTGCAGGTGCTTTAGAATTTGGACTAAATTCTGTTGCCGATTTGCCACCCCACTTGACATGCCATGCCTATAAATAGATACAATTTAGAGGACAGGACCAACAGAGTGGACCCACTCTCCTTTAATTGTGTAGAAGCCCCCTTATGCAGAACATTACATCAAGTTGAATCTTTTCTCTCATTGCTTTAAAATATTCTTAGTTGCTCCAATAAAGGGCAAGCACATAGAAATCTTTCTGTGTGGTGATATTCTAGCTGCTGAAGACTGGTTAAATGTTTTTCTTAAGACTTGAAAAGCTGTCTCTGCTTATATGCCTGGCTGCAACCGATTGAATTTTCGCCTCTCTTTATGATATATAAATCGATCAAAGGCTTGAACTGGTGTCTTCATGCACGACCTGCTGCCTTGTCTATTCTCATCTTTATCTAATTCCCAAGCAATAACAAAGTTGTGAGTAGGGATACAGAGCTTGGGCTCCTTGTGAACTTTTTTCCTCAGGTTATCTTTAGTATACTTTAAGCACAACATGACCAAATGGGCCAACAGTTCATTCAGTATGTTGGTTTGTTCTGCTGATTGTGTGTTTTGTGTTTCACAACTTAAAACTTTTCTTGCATTATAGTTTGAGGCTCATGAAAACTTAGGGCATCTGAGGAAGTAAACTGAAGTCTATGAAAGCTCATGCTGCCAATTTCTTTCTTTCAGTTAGTCTCAAAGGTGCTACAAGATCTCTCTATATACTGATTCTACAGACTAACACAGCTATATCTTTGAAAACCCAGGGCACATTTCTTTCTTTCCAATTTGTATCCCACCTTTCCACCAAAGGGGCACTTTAGCTAGCTAACAAAAAAAAAGTATATACACAATAAAATATAATGAATTACACCAAAATGTCACAATGAGGTGCAAAATAAGTCAAAAAGTTAAAAAACCAAATCACTTTCAAATTGTTTCTGATTTATGGTGACCCTTAGGCAAATCTATCACAGGATTATCTTGGCAAGGTTTGTTTATAGGCAATTTGCCTATGCCTTCCTGTGAGCCTGAGAGAGTGTGTTTCCATGGTCAAGCCGAGGGTTCAAACTGTGGTCTCCAGAGTCATAGCTCAGTGCTAAAGCCACTACACCATGCTGGCTCTCTTGGGTCATCTTACAGGCCAATAAATAAAAGGCGGGCATCCTGTTAATGACATAAGCAGGTGTGGACCATATTTGTACTTGTGGATGTCTTTTCGTTTTTGGTTGTTGTGGAAGTTGGAATTCTCTTCCACGCTCACGCAATGACCAAAACTTCCGTCTAAGCTTTCCTTGTACATGTTACACCCCCCACAACATGGCCACTTACTGGCTGGTGCTAATAATAATAATAATAATAATAATAATAATAATAATAATAATAATTTATAGCCTGCCCAATCACAAGGAATCTGGACGGGTTACAGCAATAAAAATACAGAGCATACAATACAATACAATAAGTTAAGATAAAAGAGAGCGACGTAAGTCACAGATTCACAGCTAGACCTGATGGAACTGGGCCTGTCTTTTTCACTCCCTCCCAGGTCTGATGATGACAGTTGGCAGGGAGGGAGGGCTCTTCTTCTGGAGGCAAGAATTTAATTTTAATTAATTCTAATTTAATTCTTCTCATTAAATTTAAAAGAAAAATTGGTGGACAGAGTGACATGAGTCACAGTAAAAGGGGAGAGGAACTAGGTAGGGAAGGCCTGCTGGAAGAGATCTGTCTTAAGAGCCTTCTTAAAGGCTGTAAGAGTAGAAATGTGGCGGATCTCCTTCGGCAGGTCATTCCATAGCTTCGGAGCAGCAGTGGAGAAGGCCCTCTGGGTAACTAAGGTTAGTCTAGATTCTTTTGGCTGAAGTAGATTCTTCTCCGAGGACCTTATAGTGCGGGATGGACAGTATGGAAGAAGGTGTTCCTTAAGTATTCTAGACCCAAGCCATGTAGGGCTTTAAAGGTAATCACCAAAACCTTGTATTTTGCCCAGAAACTAATTGGCTGCTAGTGAAGTGCTTTCAAAACTGGTGTTATGTGATCATTATGAGAAGTACCTGTAATTAACCTGGCTGCCATATTTTGTACAAGTTGAAGTTTCAGAACTTGGCATGAGAGTAGCCCCATGAGCACATTACAGAAGTCCAATCGAGAGGTTACCAGCGCATGTACTACTGTTTCAAGATCTCCCAGTTCCAGGAAGGGGTGCAGCTGGTGTATCAGCCAAAGCTGATAACAAGTGCTCCTGACTGTCGCATCCACCTGAGCTGTCAGATGAAATGACGAGTCAAGGAGCACCACCAAGCTGTGGATAGTGTCTTTCAGGGGAAGTGTGACTCTATCTACAACTGGCTAACATAACTCCATACCCAGGCTCGGGTTTCCTATGATGAGTACCTTCGTCTTACCTGGATTCAGCTTGAGTCGGTTTTCCCTCATCCAGTCCATTACCGTCCCAAGACAGGCATTCAGAAGAGAGATGTCATTCTTAGTCAATGCATCAGTCTGAGACATAGAGAAATATATTTGGGTGTCATCAGCATACTGATAACACCCTGCCCCATATCTCCGGATGATTTTGCCCAGTGGCTTCATGTAAATGTTAAACAGCATGGGAGATAGGATGGCGCCCTGGAGAATGCCAAATTTTAGCTCTCTTTTAGAAGAGCAACTGTCTCCTAGCACCACCATCTGGAATCTGCCCGAGAGGTAGGACTGGAACCACTGTAGAACAGTGCCTCTGATACCCAATTCTCTTAGGCGTTACAGAAGGATACCATTGTCTATGGTATTGAAGGCTGCTGCGAGGTCCAAGAGCACCAACAGGGTCACATTTCCCCTGTCAATGCCCAGACGGAGATCATCGACTAAGGTGACCATGGCTGTCTCAACACCGTATCCTGCCCTGAAGCCAGTTTAAAATGTTTGGAAGATTATTGGCTTCATCCAACACTGCTTGGCAACTGCCCTCTCAATTACCTCACTCAAGAATGGCAACAACGAGACTGGCCTATAGTTATTTCTATCTAGGGGGTCCAGGGAGGGCTTTTTAAGAGTGGTCTGACCACTGCCTCCTGAAGACAAGAAGGCAGGGTACCCTTCCTGAAGGATGCATTGATTATATTTTTCAGCATCAACTTGACTGTATCACCCCCCTGAACAGCCAGCTCGGATGGGCAAGGGTCGAGAGGGCAAGTCATTTTTTTCAGACTACTAAGGAGCTTGTCCACATCCTCAGTACTAACCAACTCAAATTGATCCAGTCTAACAGTAATGGCAGAGGCGTTGGATGCCTCTCTCATTACTTCTGACTTAAAGTTGGCATCCAAATCAGCTCTTATCTGAGAGATTTTATCTGTGAAATAATCATTAAAAGCATCACAGCAAGCTATAGTTGAATCTAATAGAGGGTTCTGGGTGGGAGGCAGTTGTGTTAAATTCCTTACCACTCTGAAGAGCTCAGCTGGATGAGATTTCACAGATGTGATAGATGCAAAGTAGAACGATTTCTTGGCTCCATCTATCACCACTTGATAAGACCTAAGAAAAGTCCACTGAAGTGACTTATCGGATATGAGTTGAGATTTCAGCCAACGCTTGACTAGTCGTTGTCCAACCCACTTCATTTGTTTAAGATCTTCAGTGTACCAAGGTTGGAAAGGATGCTTGGGAGCGATCATGTCTATAGCTCTGGTAAGGTTGTTATTCCACATATTAACCAGAGCTTCAACAGAGTCACCGGCACTGCTAAGGCATGAAAGGGAGGTACAGGCCAGGGGTGTTGGTGTGAAAGGAGTCTGTCGCATCCATGGTTTTTTTTTTGTTTTTGTTTTTTGGAGGGCTGGGCTTACAATATTTGTGATTTTCCCACTTTCTCTGAGATCTTGCACCCCTAACCACCATAAATGTGGAGGTTAGACTGTATATATGTAGCACTCAAACCCATCCAGAGTAAATGGATGGAAGGATAACTTTCAGTCTCATTTAATGTATCTGCTCTGTTGTAGCTTAAGAAATAATTGGATTGCTGGCAATATGCAGATTTAAATATACCTTCAGGTACAGATTTCCCATAAGCCAAGGAACCAACAAAGTTTATATGTTTGGCTTTTAATTCTGCAATTTATTAGCTCTCCAAAGCCATTGCAGATACAAGCTCAGTCTTAATTGTTCCATTTTTATTTTCATGGAAAACACAGTAAATCTTAATGGTTGTGCATAGAACATTAAGAAGCAAAGTAGTAGCTGTAGGAAAAAAAGTATTCAAAACATTAAATTAGCAAAGGCGTAATAACATTTTCAAGCTGTTCAACAGAATTTACACTGAGTCTGAGAGTGTAATTGTCCTGAGAAATTCTTAACAGGGCTTCTGACAGAGTCAGTATCACATTCCCAAGATAGCACTGCAAGGTCTTTCTGATCCTCCACTCTGCCCATTTTGAGACTTTCAGTACTTTGCAGAAAATATTTCACCACTTTAATTATAGTGCTGGTTAGGAAAACATTTGTCTGTTTTCCCTCCCTTACTAGTTCACATGCTGTTTGTTTATAGCTCTCTGAAAAACCATTTTAATAAGGTCAGATTTGCAATTTAAATTAACTTTAGTATTTCTTACAAACTCTACAACAGTTTGTTTATGGGAATGGCATATAGACTCAACTTGAAATTTATAGGTGTGTGTGTGTGTGTGTGTGTGTGTGTGTGTGAGAGAGAGAGAGAGAGAGAGAGAGAGAGAGAGAGAGAGAGAGAGTTTTCTTTTCCAAATGACATACATGGGAGATAAATTTTGGTGACTACTTTCTCTTTTTTTCAAAATAATAGCGCCAAGAACAAAGAAACAAATTATATATAAAGTTCAACATTTCAGCTGATGAAGCAGTTCTCAGTGGGGCATCCTTTTATGCAAATAGACCTCCTCCCATTTCTGTTTGCAACTGGCCTGTGTTTAAAGTAGAATGGTTGGTTCATTGGGATAAATCAGCAGATGTTTTGTGTGAACTAATTTCTGCTTATTGACTGCATTGTGGCTGTCTTCTGCCTTTTGTTCTGTCCTTGTGAACAGATGCGCAAAGATGTAATCTGGTCTATCAAAGCCCATATTGTTTCAGACTGCTTCACCGAGCTTTTGATTGGTTTCCTTGAGTCATGTGCTTCACCGAGCTTTTGATTGGTCTCCTTGAGTCATGTGTTATTACAGATGTCAGAAACTGAATGATCACGAGTCTGTGTTGTACTATTTCAGCCCTTGAATATTTTAATTTATATTAGATTTCAAAGATGCTAGTAATGAAGGATCAAAGTCTCCCCCAGTGTACCTGTTCTTTGCTAGTGGTTTTGGGTTGGCTTATCGGGTTGAATTGATAGAACATCAAACAATGTTCAGCCTTTAATTTTTCTGATAGTGTCTCAGAATGAAATTAGGTCAAGGGCAATATGGGACATTATAAGGGCAGCTAGATCCAGCCATATGGTAGTGCTTGTTGTGCTGGAGTAGCAGTGGTGACAGGTGGCTTCCATGTCAGTGGGGAAATGAATCTGCTCTGGGTTTAAGTCTGAGCTTTAAGGGAGTTCAGAGTGGTGAATTATACCCTAAAAATAGATTTGGCTCATACTAAGAGAGTCAGTGTGGCATAGTGGTTTGAGTGCTGGACTACAACTCTGGAGACCAAGGTTCAATTCCCAGCTTGGCCATGAAACTCACTGGGTGATCTTGGGCAAATGATAAGCTCTCAGCCTCAGAGGAAGGCAATGGCAAACCTACTCTGCACAAATCTTGAAAACCCCATGATAGGTTTGCCTTAGGGTCACCATAAGTCAGAAACAACTTGAAGGCACACAACAACAACAGCAACAAAAAGCGCTGAGCAGATTCACCATCCCATGTCAGCCACCAGCTGACACTGTTGGCCACTCCAAACCCATGAAAAGGTTGTCCAGGCAAATATCAATGGGTGCTGCTAAAGCATTGGAGCTGTGGCAACTGCCCAAGGATGCTAGGTACTACTTAAATTCTTAGGGCCATGCCCATGCTAATCTACTGTGTAGTGTTCTTGACTCTTTCTGAGTTTACTCCAGGTATGACTAAGCCTTCCTGCATGGTCTATATAAATCATCACAGAATTGGACCATCATGAAAAGATTTATTTCACCCATTCAGTGTTTTCTGGGCAAAGTGGCCTGTGAATGATTTGCTCACATAGGCCTGTTACAGACTGCCAAAATAAAGCTGCTTCAGGTCTCTTTGGAGGTATGCTATTTAAATGATGCATGGGTCCTAAGAGTCCAGAGGTCGCACCAAAGCCACACTCCATTCCTAGGCACTGGAATGCAGCTTTGGTGCAGCTTCTGGATTCTTAGGATGCATGCATCATTTAAACAGCATACCTCCAAAGAGACCTGAAGCAGCTTTATTTTGGCAGTCTGTAACAGGCCATAGTAACTTTTTGCCAGGATGGAGTTATTGGAAGTTATTGAGATGCACCAGGAGTAAGAACCATGAGATCAAGGTGCAAAAGCCTAGCTAACCAAAGGATAGCAGCTGGAGCCAGGATAATCTGGGATAAGACCACTGTTGCTCACACAAATCACAGCCTCTAAGCTCATGCTGGTTAAAGAAAATGGGGTGAGCAGATGTGGTGGCTAGTACCAGCCAATTCTTCACTATCCTACAAGTAGCCTTGATGATCAATCATGTGGCACAGAAGTGCAAAGCTGAGGCTCCCTGGTTCTATCTCTGTGACTTCCAAATGGTTCTGTGTTTATCATCCTTTTTTTAGGGGAAAAGGGGGTTCATCATTTAGTGGAAGAGTCCATGTTTTGTTTCTGTAAAGCACCTGTTTCATTCCTTGTCATCTCTGTATTTGATCTGTTTCATTTTGATAAGGTTGGGGAACACACCTGCAGACTACTGCTACTAGTAGCAAAAATGGTCCTTAGATAAATAGACCCAGATTTACACTGTAGAAATAATGCAGTTTGACATTATCCATCTCACAGAATCCTGGAATCTGTAGTTTAGTGAGGCATCAGCACTCTTTATCAGAGAAGGCTAAATACCTTGTAAAACTACAAATCCCAGGATTCAATTGGATGGTGATACAGCATCTCAAATGGTGTCAAACTGCATTATTTCTATAGTGTTGATGGCCCCCAAGAGCTAACTAATATGTTTTCACATGGATGAAGTGTATGTCGTTTTCAATTGTATTTCAGCGATAAGACCACAGCTTGGAAAAGTAACTTTTCCAGACTCTGGATAATACTTTGATATAAGTTGTTTTATTGGACAATGCCAAGAACTTTTGTTTTCAAACAGCCCTTATGTTCCCTTGTGGTAGAAAAGAGAGACGCTCTGTGATTATTTATAACAGTAAAGAACTTCTAGGCTTGAACATTAAATCAAAAATGGCAGGACAATTCGAATAATGAAAATGAGTCACTGAAAGAATATTGTAATTGGGGTCTTCATGTCAATAATGCACTCCTGTGATTCATGCTTACCTGATCTTTCTGATGACTCCAATTGAAAATTCTTGTTATATAATTGAAGCATAAGCTGCTAGCATATTGCCAAGGTGTATATACTCAGCACTGAATGGGAGTGCATTCCAAATGCATTTGAAAGGACCAATTAAATGGATTTGTAATATATGGTCACACAGGCTAACCTAGCTACTGTGAATATCCAATTTGGACTGATTTTCACTTATTTTTACATTATAGCATAACGATGGGATCATAAGATGTGGAAGCGAAGATCTATTAAGATTTGTTGTACCTTGGCAACACCTCTGCCATCCAGCCCACTCTTAGATCACAGCATCTTTAGTATTTTCTTTAACTTAGTTTTATAAGTTGCTGAAATTGGCAATGTTCTACTTCTTCCTGCCACTTTGGCTGTATATTTATTCTATATTTTACTTAATGTGTGAAGCTCATCCTGTTCTTTAAATTCAGAATGCCTAACAACAATTGCAAACAATCAACAATGTAGCATATACGTAATGCTATTTTTAAAAAATTAGCAGCATGGTTCTATGCATGCCTAGATAAATCTGTCTCATTGAGTTCAATGGAGCTTACTTTTAGGTGTTTATGACAGAGATGAATAACCTGCAGCCCTGCAGATGTTGTTAGAGTGCAGTTCCATAAATCCTCAACATTGGTTGTGCTGGCTAAGGATGGTGTACATTGCAGTCCAACAATATCTGTCACCTATCCTCCATTGTATAGGATTAACAGACTAAGGGCCCAAACAGACAGACCAAAATAAATCTGCTTCAGGTCACTTTGGAGATATGTGTTTAAATGACACACGCATCTTAAGAAGCCAGAAGCTGCATCAAAGCTGTGCGGCTTTGGCGTCGCTTCCAGCTTCTTAGGATGCATGCATCATTTAAACAACATACCTCCAAAGCGACCCAAAGCAGCTCTAGGCCCCATTCAGACTGGCATCAAAAATCTGGAAGGAACTGGGCTGATTCAGATGCCCCTCCCTCGAATCTCTCCGTGCCCGCTACAAAAAGAGGGGCATTTTAAATCGAATGCATTCTGTGCCTGCTGTGAAGATGCCTGCTGTCAATCAAGCGATCGTCATGGTGACGTTTTTGCAGGGGCATCGGGAAAAGTGTCCTCCCCCCTCCTTTTTTTTAAAGAGCCATGCACAAAATGCCCCAAAGTGTCAATTTTAAAAAACCTCTTTTTTTTGTGTGTTGCGTGTATATGTGGAGCTTTGGGTCAGATCTGCCCTGTCCCCATTTCAATCCCTGCAAGCTATGCATCCCCACTCCTTGCCCCCCAGAATGCCTCTTACACATGAAATAAATGATAATGATGATATAATAATAAATAATAATAATAAATTCCTCACCTCAGAAATGCCGTAAAGGATGCAATTGCCAGCATTCCTTTTTTTTCTTTTAAAAGCAATTCAGGCTGCCTCTGAATTCAGTAACAAAAGCATGTATTTTTGTCTAATTGACAGAGAAAAAATGTAACATTTGAATTTGTAACCTTTGTAACATTTGCATTCGCAACATTTCCCTTTGCTGGAAGCAAGCAGAGAAAAGGGAAGTGCACAAGCTGCTAGCCCTGCTCTATCTATCTATACATTGCCTCAAGAAAACAAATCATGTGCAATTTGGTCAAAATAATTTTTAAAAAATATGAAAAGGGGGGGGGAGTGCCTGATGTGAGCTCGTTCGTGCCCTGCCTTTGACCTTACCTTTTCTCTTGCTAGAGGAGCTTTGCCATTGCCTTCCACTGAGGCTGAGAGAGTGTGACCTGTCATTTCCAACTAAAGTAGACCCATGGAATCAATTGGGAATAAAATGGAAATGCAGCGCAGGCATTCCTGTGCATCCTCATATATACTAATAATAATAATATATAATATAATAATAATAATAATAATAATAATCCAGGAGCAAGAGGAGGTGAAAGTCAACAAGCAGCCTGATTTCCCTACATGCCCCAGTGTAGCCCCGCAAACCAATTCCCCCTGGAAATCCTTCTCCTCCTCTTCCTTCCTTCAGACCCTCTCCTTCCTCGGGGATGCCCTGACCCTTTCTCCCAGCTCCTTCATCCTCTCCTCCTCCTCTGCTCCATTTTAGAATCCCTCCAGGCTTCTTCCTTCCACGGCCCCCTCCCCTCCTCCTCTCCTCATCACTTCTCCACCCCCCCCCACCTCTCTCTGACAGCCCTCTGCAGCCCAAAAGTCACCCCTGATGTCCCCCTTCCTCCTGTCCAGAATCTTTGCATCCAGATTCCCCTTTTTTTCGGCTCTTTCCTCCTCCCCCTCCCCCTCCCCCTCCCTTCTGATGATGGGGGAGGAATGCTCCAACTCTGCCCACCCCCTGACCCTAATCCCTTCATTTGCCCCGATTATGATCAAGGGCAGTTCAAATTTTGAACAACCCGAGTCTTTTGGGTGTATGGGGCATTTCCTTGTGCAACGCCGACCATGGATTGTGACGGATTCGGATCCAATATGAACTTCACATGCAAGAATCGTTTCAACCCATTTTTTTCTGTAGTCTGAATGGCCCCATATTTTGGCCTGTCGTTGGGCCCTAAATTGCTCGAATACCTACCTCTTCCTTGTACTGTTGTTGCATTGGCTTGAGTTATGGTGATCCTTTGAGATGAGACACTTCCAAGATCTTATTATAGGTTGAGTCTAGCTTATTCAAAATGCTTTGGAAAAGAGTGTTTTGGGTTTTGGAATACAGTCAGTCAGTCCTCTGTATCCATGGATTCAATCATCCACAGCTTCAAAATATCCTCCCAAATGAAGTTCCAAAAACAAACCTCGATCTTGCCATTTTGTATACATCATTTATTATACCATTGTATTTAATGGGATTGAGCAATCACAGATTTGGAATCCGCATGGGTCCTGGAATCAATTCCCAGTAAAAACAAGAGCCCACTGTATTCCATATACATATGAGATTTCTTGAAGATGGGACCCAAGCCAAACACTGACATTTATTTATGTTCTTTATACACCCTTAAAACATCACCTGAAGGTAATTTTATACATAAGATTTTTATAATTTTATGTATGAAACAAAGTTTGTTCACACTGAACCATCAGAAAGTAAAGGTGTCACTATTTCAGCCATCAATGTGGACATTTTGGAATTTGGAGTATTAGGATTCAGAATTCCCAATAAGGGAGACTCAACCTGTATTAACAACCTTGCTCAAGTGTTGCAAATTCAGGACCATGAACATTATCAGTTGTAAATTGTGTTTCAGTATTACAGTACACCCGCCCCATAGGTGACTTTCTGCTACGCAGAAGCCAGCAACGGGAGAAAATGGCATGTGCGCTCATGGCATGCACACTCTCCCCGTGCCATGAGCTGAGCCCATTCGTTGAATGGACTTAAGCTTACATGTTTTTTGGCTTACGCGGGGGGGGGGTCTGCCCTCATTCCTCTCCCTGGGAGCTATGCTCCTGGTACATTAGCCTTCATTGTCATTTGGTTCTAGTGAGATTTCAGGCTTGTTTGTTCCAGGACTCATTTTAGAGTCCATGAGATCCATAAATCTCTCATCTAGCACCACTTTTCAAATGATGAACTCTTAGGTGAGAACTAGATGTGTCATCCTTGGTAATGTGGCTGCTACCCCAAAATGGGCAATCTTGCATTTCTCATTTATTTTCTGGACCCCATTTCAAACCGGGTTCCGGGCGGGCTATGGAGTTGAGACTGCCATGGTCGCCCTGGTCGATGATCTCGTCTGGGCATGGACAGGGTAGCGTGTCCCTGTTAGTGCTCTTGGACATCTCGCGGCTTTTGATACCATTGACCATGGTATCCTTCTGGAACGGCTGAGGGAGTTGGGTATCGGGGGCACTGCGCTCCAGTGGTTCCTTCCTACCTCTCGGGTGCAGATGGTGCAGCTGGGGGCGACGAGCGCTCTGACAAGAGGGTGCTTACATCTGATGTCCCTCAGGGAGCCATTCTGTCCCCCATGCTATTTAACATTTACATGAACACGCTGGGAGAGATTATCCGAGACACGGGGCGCGGTGTTATCGTACACTGATGACACCCAATAAGTCTTCTCTGTGTCTCGACGACTGATGCAGTGACCAGGGTGGCATCTCTCCTCTTGATGCTGTCTAGACTCGGTATGGGCTGGATGAGGGAAAACAGACTCAGCTTGATCCAGAGAAACGGAACTCAGTATAAGTTCCTCCAGTCCGGGATTGGAGGTTTGACCCCTGTCCTGAACGGGGTCACACTCCCCTTGAAGAACTCTGTTCGCAGTCTGGGGGGCTCCTGGACTGTCGCTCACCTTACATCTCAGGTGGATGAATGGTCAGGAGCACCTGTTTTCAACTTCGTTGATAACGCCAGCTGCAACCCTTCCTGGGCTGGGAGGGACCTTGAAATGGTGGTACATGCTCTGGTAACCTCTCGTTTGGTTTCTGCAATGCGCTCTACATGGGGCAACCCTTGCACCATTCCCGGAAGTACAGTTGTTTCAAAAATATGGCAGCTAGAGTGATCACTGGATCTTCCAGGGCCACCCATATAACCCGTATATAAAAGATCTCATTGGCTGCCCATTCGCTTCGAGCGCAATACAAGTTGTTGGTTATTACCTATAAAGCCCTAAATGGCTTGGGCCCAGGGTACTGGAGAACTGCCTCTCCCCATATAATCGCCCCGCACACTCAGATCAGCTGGGAAGCATTTGCTGAGAGTCCCAGATTCAAAATACGCCATAACATCACGTAGAGCCTATTCCATCTCAGCTCCTCTGCTCTGGAACGCGCTTCCAGTGAGCTCCGCTCGGCCACCTCCCTTGACCGGTTCAGGAAGGAACTAAAAAAAAACCTTCCTGTTCCAAAAGCTTTCCCCTAATTCCTTTCCTTTGTAGCTCCTTCCTCCCCCCCGCCACTGTTATTATTTTTGTTGTTGAACATCCTATGCTAGCGGATATTGTTATATTGTGATATTGTGAATTGTACTGTGATTTTAATGTATATTTGTTGTTTATTGTGGTTTTTATCCTGTAACTGATATTGTTAACCCGCCTTGATCTACGGAAAGGCGGGCTATAAATAAATATTTTATTATTATTATTATTTTCTCTTCCACAGTAATATGAAATAAAACCAAAGCCATATTTACTTGTTCTGGAAGCATGTTGAATCAAACGTGTGCTGTTCCTTCTGCTCACTTTGGCTGCTGTCCTGCAAACCTTGGTTGCTATCCTCACATAGAGAGTGATGAGTTTGCACAGGAGAGCTAGATGTGGATGCTTTTCATATTATCAGGGGACCTGTTTTTTTTAGAGTCCCTTTTTGTGTGGAGAGCCAGTTTGTATAGGGAAAGCTCTGTCATTCAGGCTTGTTTTTATTCATGTAAAGAGGGCAACACAATTGGATATAAAGCTGGTGTGTGTGTGTCAGTGTGCTCCATTCTTACTTATTATTGTTAAGTTATTCATTTATTGTTGTATGCCTTCAAGATATTTCTTTCCTATGGCGACCCTATCATGGCATTTTCTTGGCAAGATTTATTCAGAGACACTTGAACATTGTTTTCCTCTCAGGCTGAGGGAATATGACTTCCCCAAGGTTACTCCGTTGGTTTCCATGACTGACTGGGGATTTAAACTCTTGGTCTCCCAGTCTACAAGTCCAACCGTCAAACCACTACACCACACCAGCTCCCAAGATATTTATATCCTAATCCAAGATCTCAGATGATGTATAATAAAGTCAATTGAAACTGTTTTAAAATTGGAATTTTAAGATTAATTAGTCTAAAATCATATCAAAGTGTCCTACCTCTGCTTCTCTTCACCAGGAAATTCAGATGACAATGTTGTCACATCATAGGTTTTACTTTTAGTATACTTTTAAAAAGCTTTTAGTACACCTTACTGTGAAAGGAAACCAGATGAGCCATAGGGCTCATTTTTCAGTGGCAGCCATACATCTCTATTCTATTCTGGACCATGATGGATTCAATTTAAATATGGGTTTAGTGGCATGGGTTTCCTGTATCCCTAGGGACCACTGGCAACTGCACTGTAGATTATCTTGTGTGCTTTGCCAATATCCTTCTCTTCTAAAGAGCCATAATAAATCAGAGATAAGAGAGCAGCATCCCTGGCAGAGAAAGGGGGGGGGGAATTAACACATAGGTGATAAGTGAGAGGAATGTAACCAAATGTGCCTTAAGTATATTTTAATATATTCATGTATCTTTGCTTTGATTGCAAGAAAGTTCTATATTTTAAACTTTGAAACAGCCAATAGAATGTATGGAAGAAGCTTCTTTGTTTGAACTCCTATAAAACCTACCATTTTCCTTAGAACAGAATTCCAAAACATTGGAATACTAATTCCTTTTGGGATTATTGCTGGCATAATAAACTATGTTTTCAACTGACTTCGGTCCCCTCTCATTCTTCTGCTCTGTCAAGCCGAAGGTTTGCTGTGGGTTAGTGAGAGAAGCTCACAGATGGTATTTTCTACAACTCTGTGTGTGTGTGTGCGTAATGTGTACCTTCAAGTCATTTCCAACTTATTGTGATCCTAAGGTGAACCTATCATGGGGTTTTCTGGGACTTACAGTGTGCGATTTGACCAAGGTCACCCAATAGGGTGTCCATGAATAAATGGGGAATTGAACCCTAATCTCTAGAGTCATAGGTACAGGATTATGCTGTCATCCTCATATCACTTCTTATGTCTCCTGTATAGAATGAGTAGTAGGACTTTTTAACATGATGACTCAATATAATATAATCTTCTCACTCAGAATAGTCCAGGTGTTCATGAAATATTGTAATCTATTCATGGTTTTTTTTTTAAAAAAATTGTTGGCTGAAATATAATAATGAAATTTTTTTAGAATGGGGATTATTTTTTATTTTTGTCATTACCAGTGGGCAAATCCTATATTAGGCTTACTACTGCAATTTACATATAACAAGTACCCCATAGATCTGGGAGGGTGATAGCTCTTTTCTTCTGGTTGTACATTGCAGCCAGGTGCTGCCTAGGCACCTCCATCCTGCTCCAGCCCCAAAATAGCTGAGGCAGTGTGCATCAGCTCTGTGAAGATGCCTAGCGTGAGACAGGGGATGGAGGATGGAGGTAATGAACACCTCCTTGCACAAACAAGTTAAAAGTACAGTGGGCCCTGTCAGGATTTGAAGGGTTAAAACACAGCACACAGGGAAATGCTTGATGTGTGTGTGTTTGGCCATGAGCCTTCAGCAGAGTGGCAAGGCTGATCTAGCACAGCTGAAGCTCATTGTGTCAAGGACTCTTCAGTGTCCAAGTGCACGTAGCCATGGATGATGAAACATGTGTCTGGATTGCACAGGAGACACATGACATGGCTACACACCTGCACTGGGTTTGAGAGACCACATGGTCTGGAGACTATATAAGCCCAGGGGTTGCAAGGGTGTGGTGTGGGTTTGAAGTAGGAGTTGGATTGGTATGTTGTGGAGTTTGAAAGATCTAGTATTGTATTATAGCACTGTGAATAAAGAGCACTTTGGGGACTTTTGTTTCTCTGGTGGTTTATCAGAAGAAGCTACAGCATCGGTGTGCTGTGTGTCCCCGGAGGTTCCTGCATTGCTGCAGTTCCTGGAAGACATCCAGTTGCTGTCATCCCAACTTGGACTTTGGAGCCATGCTTCGGCTTCTGGAAATTTGCCAGCTCTGCTCCAAGGGTCTGATTTAACCCCAGGACTCGTTTGAGTTGCTGACAAGGGTTGTTGGACCCCAGCAGTTGTGCTGACAGGCCCTTGGTATCCACTGTGGTTTGGTTCCATAATTCCCCCATGGATACAAATCTGATTATATACAATGGCAGAGTAAAATGGTATCTATATAAAATGGCAAAATCAAAGTTTGCCTATTGTAATATATATAATATTTACAAGCCATGGATGCTTGAATCCATGGTTAAAAAATCCCTGGCTAAGGAGGGCTGATTGTATATCTGCATATCCCCAGTATATGCGAACATCAGTCACCAACAGGATTCTGGCCATTTTTTGTTTTATTTTTTATTCATTGTTGGCCACCGTTTTTCCCATCTGAAAAAGTGGGACACAGGCTTTAAAGTAAATGATAAATGTAAATTTAGCAGGTATAAAGCTGAGATGACAAAGGCTTTGTTTCTTAAAATGTAATATATTCTTGAACAGTTCTGAAGTTACATTCCTAGAATATTGCTAAGGAGAGCAGGTTTCCTCAGGCACCACACTGCAGCCAAACATCTACCCATCAAATACAATGATGTCATTTGTTTGATATCATAGAATCATAGATTTGGAGGAGACCACAAAGGTCATCCAGTCCAACCCCCTGACATGTGGGAATACAAAAAACACTCCCAACAGATGACCATCCAGCCTCTGTTTAAAAACCTCCTAAAAGGGAGACTCCGCCACACTCCGAGGCAGCATATTCTACATATATACAGCTCTTACTGTCAGGAAGTTCTTCCTAATGTTGAGGTAGAATCTTTTTTCTTGTAGTTTCAATCCATTGCTCCATGTCCTAGTATCTGGAGCTGCAGAAAATAAACTTGCTCCATCTTCAGTATGACATCCTTTTAAATATTTAAACAAGGCTATCATATCATCTCTTCACCTTCTCTTCTCCAGGCTAAACATACCCAGCTCCCTAAATTTCTACTCAGAGGGCATGGTTTCCAGAATTTTCACATCCTCTGGACATGCTCCAGCTTGTCAACATCCTTTTTGAATTGTGGTGATATGTGTGATTCCATCACTAGGGTGGGCAACTTTGGTGGGTCTGGCACCAATGTTTCCCCACCTAGCACTCATTAAAAGTCACAAAAATAGATTAAGGTGCTACATGTAGCCCACTGCCCACCCTGTCCTATCCTTTCCCAAATTGGATAAAAATATTGTACTGACTGGGCAATATCACATATACTTTGGGCATATAAATGGCAGCTGCATAACAGATACTATTCATATGACACAGAACATGCACACTACTGAAGTCTAGTTCTGGTCTTGCAGTCCAAAGGATGTAATTGTGGTTTCAGATGCCTAAATAAAGCCAGAAACTGGAAAACCTGGATTAATAGCCAAAGCCATCTGCATGAACAGGTTAAATACAATTTATGAATATTTTTATATGACTGACGTATGATTGATGGACAGCTTACATTTGCATTATCTTTATGAATTCACACCTATGTAATTGGGTCTCTCCAACTTGGCTTGCTATTATTTTGTGACCTATTTCTTTTCCATATTCCAAAATTAAGCGTAAAAAATCTGTTTTATATGGCATTTAGTTTTAAATACAGTACTGCCAGTGCAGTTGAAATATGACATCAATCTGATGCCAAATGACTCTTTTTCTCTTTTGATATTTCCCTCCTTTTGAGAATAAATAACAATATTTTCATTTTCCATATTGGAAATGCCTGCTGGGTTTAGGAACGTAGGAATCTTTCTGTGGTCTCCGTCAAAAGAAACATTGTTCACTGAGAGAAGACTGGAATAAATCAGAAGGATAGTTTTGCATTTTCGCTCTCTACAGCTTTGATCAGGAACCACAGAGAAAAGAAAAGTGGTATTTTTGAAAGCATTTGTGGGTAAGCCTTTCTGATTGACATCTATGAAAGTTTTATGTTTGTTGTGAGCAAATTATTGAGAAGCAGCTCATGGTGGACTATTGAGAAGGCTTTTAACCAAGGTGTATAGCCTTTTAACTTGTTTAGAGACCCTCTCTGATTTGGCATTTAACTCTTGTGAATATGCTGAAGAATGGTATCCATGCAGAGATGGCACTTTAAATATAACCTGCTGCTCTTTAATTTGCCACAAGGCTCTACAAATAAGTCGGCCTTAATATAGTATGCAGTAGTTTGAGTATGGGACTATCTGCTTTATCACACTAGGGGGCAAACAGGATTTAAGCAAGAGTTAAACAAGAGTTGAACAGGAAATTCCTGATGTTTAACATACAACATTTTCTGTTTAACTCTCGTTTAACTCTCGTTTAAATCCTGTTTGCCCCCTAGTGTGATAAAAAGACTCTGGAAACCAGGATATGAATTCCCACTCAGCTATGGAAACCCACTGGGTGACCTTAGGCAGGTCACATCTTCTAAGCCTCAGAGAGAGGGAAAGGCAACCCCGTGACCCAATCTTCCCAAGAAAAACCTGTGGGAGGTTCACCTTAGGGGCGCCATAAGCCAGAAAGAGCAACAAATATCCAGTAGAGATACACAAGAGATCTACTGTGGTAGATATGTTCTTGTGGATTTTACCTGGTCTAACTGTAAGCAGTCTGGCTGGAATTTGAACCCACATCTTGATGGACAGCTGTGGGCATGTTTGACAAAAAGTACACATTTGAAAAGACAGACAACAGAGAAATGTGCTTATTTCCAAATATGTAGGGCATGCTGTTTAGTATAGTTAAGAGGAGGCAAGCAAAGACATGTGAGATTTGGATTCAAATTCCTATAGAGCTGTGAACATCAATAATAGTCTGCCCCACAGGGCTGATAATAAGGTTAAAAAAAGGATAAGAATATAAGAAGAGCCCTGCTGGATCATGCCAAAAATCTATCTAATCTAGCATTTTGTTCCTATAGTGTCTAATGAAATGTTTATGGGAAGCTCACAACCAAGACCTAAGCTCAATTGTGTCCTTTCTCTTGTGCTCCTTATCCACTAATGATCAGAGGCACATTACTTTTATATATATTTATATATATAGTCATCATCACCAATTTTAATTCAGTCCCCTTTTCAAGTTGGTGACTAGCACTACATCTCATGGTGAAGAATTATACAGTTTAACTAGGCACTGTGTGAAAATGCTTTATATAAGGACAGAAAATAGCAATGTATTTTACTTCCAGTTGAGGAAGAAATATGTGTAGGATTTTCTGCATTAAGGAGGACTAGATAAAATTTTCTGGTAGATTAGTTTGGTGGATAGCCCTACTGTTGTCCAACATCTTTATAAAGGGATAAGGAATAAAGGGCATACTCATGAACTAGGAGTAGTACCTAGTATCTCAAAACAAACAAAACAAAAACAAAAACAAACAAACAAAAAGAATCAGGATTCAGTATGGCATTAGGAGACTGGAGAATTGGGCCAGAAGACACACAAAATGAATTTCCAAAGAGTAAATGTCAAGTTCTACTTTAGGCATGAAAAATCAGATACACAAAAATAGGATGGGTGGCACTTGGTTTGGCAATCATATCAAAATGATATAGTGTTTCATGCTGTTGTGCTTTCCATCCTCCTCCTCCTCCTCCTCATCATCATCATCAAGTATAGTGCCCAGAGCAAGTACTGTATAGTGTTCATATCAAGTGAGGTAATGGTGTCAGTCTTTTCTTCTTTGATTAGACCTTACCATAATGATTATGTCCAGTTCTTGGGAATGCAGTTCAGGAATGATATTGAAAAAGTAGAATGTGTCCAAACGAGGATGACAAAGATGGTAAAGGATCGGGAGGTCAACCCCTATGAGGAACACTTGAAGGAGGTGGGTATGCCTGGTCTGGGGAAGAGATGATAGAGATGATGAGATAACTTTCTTTAACTATTATTTTAAGAGTTATCAGATGGAATATGAACCAAGCTTGTTTGTGACTCCAGGAAGTGAGACCTGAAACAGTGGATCCAAAATACAAAAAAGGAGACTCTGACTGAACACACAGTGGCAGCTGGTGGCTTGTATGTCAGTGGGATGATGAACCCAATCTGTGTTTTAATATGAGTTTTGAAGGAATTATCCAACATGGTTTTTTGGGCATAGGCCTCAGCACCTTCGATAGCACCTTAAGTTCAGACAAAAACCTGAAGGAGATTCACCACCATACAAACATACTATTAAGCTTTGACTGTGTATTCCTGCATGGCGGAGGGTTGGGCCCTTGTGATCTCTTCCAATTCTTTGATTCTGTGATTCTAAGAAAGCAATCAGCCAACACTGCATTTGGAAAACTGACTAATGGTGAGAGCTGTTTGACAGTGAAATTAACTGCCTCGGAGAGTGGTGGTCTCTTTTTTATTAAAAGTGTTTGCATGGCCATCTCTGAGAGGAGCTTTAGCTGTGAATTTCTTACACTGGGCACGGATTGGATTAGATTACCCTTGGGTTATTATTCTATGATTACAAGCGGCAGAATAAATAGGTTGACCTTGGATACTAAACAGCTTGATCGCAGAAGGGCTAGAGTGGCATTTGCTGCTCTGTTTAAGGCAGCAACATTTTTGGCCCGTTTTTTGGAAGGCACTTCTGTTCATATGAGGTGAATAACTTAATCTTCCTACCTGTGGGAGCCCCATGAGTCATATCTTATACTATTAAAGGAAGCCTTCTACCCATGTAGGAGTTGAGGAAGGATAGGAGGGACTGTAGTGGATAGGCTGGATTGACAAAACTCAGATATCTCACCATCTGTAAACAGGAGTACTTTCTACTAGCCCTAGGTTACCAGTAGATAAAACCCAACCATGGGTCCACTTTGTACTGTTGTGGTTGTTTTCTGTCTGCAGCTTCAAAGTGCTTCTGAATTATGGTGACTATAAAGTGAGCCTATAGGGTTTTCTTGGTGAAATTTCTTGAGAAGGGGTATGACACTGCTTTCCTCGGATGCTGAGAGCATGCAACTTTCCCAATGTCACTCTGTGGCTTTCCATGGCCAAATAGGGATTTGAAACCTGGTTTCCCAGAGTCCTAGTCCAGCGTTCAAACCAT
Source organism: Sceloporus undulatus (assembly GCF_019175285.1). NCBI lineage: Eukaryota > Metazoa > Chordata > Lepidosauria > Squamata > Phrynosomatidae > Sceloporus > Sceloporus undulatus. Next base: position 349,619,674 of record NC_056522.1, on the reverse strand, counting down.
ACTGTTTTACCCTAATGCCTAATTTTAGTAGAGGAAAATATCAGTTCTGGTGAAGAAGTTATGTTGACAAGGTGAAAACAATTTAGAGTGTGAATCCCAATGGACTTTAGAACTGGACAAGGACTGGCAATGGTAATTTTATGTGCATGGGTGTGCTATCTTGTCCACTTGAATTTTGATAATATTAATTCAGATTGATGCCACGGAGTATATGGCTTCTCCATTTAACCTCACAAGAAGTGGGGTTGGGGGTTGGGGGTGTGTTTGAGAATCACCTTTTCTATTTGCTGTGTCCCCATAGCTGAATAAGATATCTAATTATCACCAAAATGATTGATGTTCCCTTATGCAGGTAGAATGGATGTTACACTTTTCCATTTATCCTTTTATCTCCCTGTAACAGCTGATTGTTACTGTGCATGGATCACGATAAGCTTTTCTAAAGGAAATATCATAATCATAAAATAAATAAAAAATACAATCACCACAGCATGATGGAAGTGCTTTTGTTTGCTTAGCTCCCTCCCCCTCTTTCTTTTTAACATACAGATTGATTGGGTCTCTCTTGGATAATCTGCTGCAGGTTTTTAGTAAGAAGATGAGATGACGCAGTGCTTTGGAGCCTTGGATGCTCCATCAGTGGCTGGTGAGGATGAAACAATAGTTTAAAAGTTATAGAGACAGCTGTGAGAAAGGAAGAGCTTTGTGTATAGTCTTTTCTCTATAACAAATGAGCGATGCATTATAAAGTAGTATTTATGTTTGCCAGTTCTGTGGTTAGAGAAATATATTCCCATCCAAACCATATGAGGATTTCTTTCTAATTCCCTTCTTATTGCTATAATATTAGGTCCAGATTTTCAGAATTGCTAGCCATCCATCACTTACTATTCTTTGCCCAGTTTCAAAAAAGAAGGGGGGGGGGACCACAACAGAGTAAACTGTATAGTGTTTTCCTGACCTGACCTCATGGGTGCTCCAGTTGCCTCCCACTCAATATACTAGCTGCCTGTTCTGACACACACATATATATTTCTGCAGTCTTTCCTTCAGAACCTTGACCCCCCCCCCCTTGCCTGTAACTCACTTTGATGGAGAGCCACCTGAACCAAATCCCAGTGAAACTGACCACAACTGTAATGGCTTTGAAAAGGTCATGTTTACTGTAACATGGTTGTCATTAAAAAATAAAATGCAAGGCTTTTGCTTTAGTTGTACAAGGCAAGTGTATTTGCCTTCTGATAATATCAGAATCTAAAAGTTGGCAGCTGTAGAGCCAATTAAAACACTGGTATAATATTAGTGGAATAATTGTCTTTTTAAAAATAAACATACTTGATTATTTCTGTTGATATTTAGCACCTAGAGAGTGAATATCAACAAAAAAAATCATGTATTGTTTTAATTTAATGTCTGCATTAGTTTTGCAACCCCTAAGTGTTATTCAAAGAGACATATTTGCTGTGTGGACTTTCATCAGAATCAGTATGCCCAGGGCAGAGCGATCAGATGCCATAACTGCAAAGGAGGACAAGACACCGTGAAATGTAAGACATTCAAGAAAAATGTAGGACATTCCAAAATAAAAGCTAAAAACACTAATATAAATATAAATTCATTTCATATGGTTCATTTACAGCTATATTACTCAGTGCCCGAAGAGACAGGCCAAAATAAAGCTACTTTGGGTCACTTTGGAGGTACGCTGTTTAAATGACACACACATCTCAAGAGGCCAGAAACTGCACCAAAGCTGCGCTCCAGTCCTTAGGACTGGAGCATGGCTTTGGAGCAGCTTCTGCCCTCTTAGGACGCATGCATCATTTACATAGCTTACTTGTGACCTGAAGCAGCTTTATTTTGGCCTGTCTGTTTGGGCCCATAGTCTGTATTTTACTATGTAATCAATCATATTTTTCTGATGAACATATCTCCATTCGAATGCCTTACTGGCTTGCAATATACTTATAGAACGCTGAGCAAAAACAAAGGCTTAAAACTGCATATTACTAGCAACAAACCCTTGACAGAATCTACATTAAACTTACTCCTTTCATTTATAATTTTCCCATTTGCTCTCTCATCCCTCCTGCTTCTTCCTCAACCCAAATCTCACACTTTCGCCCACCCTTCTCCTTGGAGCTGCTGGTCTGCTTCAGCAACCCAAATCCTCCTTTCCTTTCCTTTCTTGGGCTGCAACCTCCAGTCCTAGAGGGGCTCACACTCCCCTCAAAGGACTGTGTTTGCAGTCTGGGGGTGCTTCTTGACCCGTCGCTTCAGATGAGGAATCAAGTGAATGCGACGGTCAAGAGCGCCTGCTATCAGCTTCGGCTGATACGCCAGCTGCGCCCTTTTCTGGAACAGGGTGACCTCGAAACTGTAGTACATGTACTGGTAACCTCAAAACTTGACTTTTGCAATGCGCTCTACATGGGGCTACCCTTGTGCCTAGTCCGGAAACTCCAGTTGGTACAGAATATGGCAGCCAGATTGGTCACAGGAACAGCAAGGAGTGACCATATAACACCAACATTGAAGTCACTCCACTGGCTGCCTATTAGTTTCCGGGCACACTACAAGGTGTTGGTTATCACCTTTAAAGCCCTACATGGCTTGGGCCCAACCTATCTAAGGGGTCGCCTGCTTCCATATAATCCGCCCCGTACACTCAGGTCCTCTGGGAGGAATTTATTACAGCCCTTAAACACCAGGCTGATGGCGACCTCCCAGAGGACATTCTCTGCAGCCGCTCCCAACTTATGGAATGACCTGCCGGACGAGATCTGTCAAATTACCAATCTAGAGAGCTTTAAAAAGGCCATTAAGACGGATCTCTTCCAGCAAGCCTTCCTGGAATAAAATGCTCGGCCACAAATAAGACTTCCCATCCAGTGAACTCTGCATATGATGATTTTTATTTAGCTTAGTCGGTTTTAATATGTAGTTTTTAATCTTACATTGTTTAATCTTGTTTTAAGGAGGGCATTATGTATATATGGATGTATTTTAACCTGTTTGATTGCCTGGCAAAAAGTGGGATAGAAATAAATTTTTTATTATTTTTATTTATTATTCTTTCTACACCTCCATAAGAAAAAATAAAATAAACAAAACCACTACATGGTCAGTGACAGTCTTCTCGGCATTCTGAAGCTAGTACTCCTTTGCAGCAGCCTGGACAGTAATAAATCTGTTGAGCTAACACTTACTTGCCTGCTAGGATGATACAAGGACAGGTTTTATGGCTCAAAATAGAAGACATTTTGTAATTCCTCCTGGAACCTGGATATAAGGTTGAGATTTAAAACATATCTGATTTAGAATATGTCACCCTGGTCCAGGATCAGTTTCATATACGTACCTCAATGATTGAATTACCCATTAGGGCTTGTAACTTAACTTTGTCCTGGATCCATTATCCTGGCTATATAGATATAGGGAAAAACTTCCCACTAAGGTTGGTCAGCTATCTTCAAATGTAGCTTATTCCACTGTTGAAGAATGCTCATCATCAGGAAGTCCTTAATGTTTAACTGGAATCTTTTTTCTTGTAGTATGAATCTATCGGTTAATATTCTGTCATTGGAACAGCACTGTAAGAGGGTAGACCCTGGGAGGGCTGATGGGGCTGGTGTGGGTGAGCAAGGGGGCCCAGGAGCTGACTTGTGTTTGCAGGGGGAAAGGGATGAGGGGGGACAGGTGGGTGCAGGAGGAGGGGCGGACACACCCCAAACAGAGGAGATTAAAAGGGAGATGGGCCAGAGGGGAAGGAGAGGAGGAAGATGAGGACGCATGGGTCGAGGGGAAGATGGGAGGTCGAGAAAGATAGTGGTAACACGGAGTCCAGGTCGGAAAGGTTGTCCAATTTCTCTGCTCAACTCCCGGGGAAGGCCCCAGCTGGGGCCCCATTAGTCAATCATTCTCCCAGACCCCAGCTGGGAAAGAGATTTGGGAGCTAAGTGCCTCAACCTATACCCTGGTGAGGCTAATCTAGAAGGGTGCTGGTGGGACTCCCGAGGCGAGCGGTGGGAGCACAGGGTCCAGCCGCAGGGGCCAGGAAAAGAGGATGTGGAGCATTTGGAGAAGTATTATGTCAGGAGTGCATCCCAAGACTAAGGCTGGATGGTGGAGGATTGGACCGTCCATTTGTCCCCAGACAAGGGAGACTGCGCGATAAAGAAAACCTGGAATGGGAGAAGAATACTGTGGTGGGGAGTTTTGGGGGAACTCCTGACAGGAGGACTTTGATTTTGGGAATTTTGTTTCTTAAAGTCAGTCAGCAAACTTTCTGTTCGGTGGGCCACTACGGTTACCCAGGAGCGGATACCGCAGACTGGACTGAGCCATAAATTATTTCAGTAAAGTTATTTGTTGACCAGTATAAGTTTGGCTGCGCGTGTGGTTTGTTGGAAGTAATGGAGACTCAAGGGGGCCGGCCCCTGCCTGGACCAGCAACCCCTCTCACAAGCACACAACAATCTCATTCCATCCACTTTATGATAAGCCTTCAGAGTGCTATCATGTCACCTCTGTCTTCTTTTCTCCATGGTATACGATCCCAGCTCCCTAAGCTGTTTTTCATAGGGCTTGGCTTACAAAACTGTAACTATCTTGGTCACCCTCCTCTGAACACATTCCAGCATGTCCTCATCCTTCTTGAACTGTGGAGCCCAGAAGTGGGCACAGTATCCCCGTGATGTAAAAAATAATCTCTTAATGCATTTTGGAAGATTTCAAGTGGTCTATAGAAGGCTCAAAATGTTTTCTTTGTGTATGCAAGGTTTAGCTGATCTGATTGTTTCACTTACCATCTGTATACTATTCATTTTTGAATAAAAACATTGGTAACATATTGAACAGCTCCTTTTTGGGGTGTGGTATAGGAACATCTGGTACCCAAAAAGATCTAGGCTAACATCAGTCTCCCAGAGGGCCTTTTCTACTACTGCTCCTAAACTATGGAACGACCTGCCGGAGGAGATCCGTCACATTCCCACTCTGACAGCTTTTAGGAAAGCACTAAAGACGGATCTCTTCCGGCAGGCCTTTCCAACTTAGTTACCCTCCCCAGATATAGAGATATTTGTCCTCTCATCTGTCTATTCTTCCCCGCCTATGTTTCTGCCTTTTTTAAAAATATCTTTAATGTTTTTAATGTTTTTATACTATTACTGTTTAATTCTGTTTTAGTACTGGGAATGGGGCGGGCGGTAGGTCTAGGGTTTGATTTTATTTTATTTTTTAACTCCATTGTAATGTGATGTATTTTTTTTCTCAACAAGATTTATTTATTTTATTTATTTACATTTTCTCTTACATCCATATTTCAATAAGCGTAGAATATACACATAGTTATATTTTTATCTACAATATCCCTCCCCCCCCTCCTCCCCCTAAACTTCTCCCTCCTTCCCTTCCCTTATTCTCCCCTACCCTCTCTCCTGTCCTTTTTCAACATTCTTTGACCAGCCTATATTTCTCTCTTTCTTAATGTGATGTATTTTATTGTTGTAACCTGCCCAGATTCTTCGTGTTTGGGCGGGCTAGAAATGAATCTTTATTATTATTATATTATTATTACCCAATTTTCCTGTTAAAGAAGTAATGCCCGGGAACACATCTGTTTCATTAACTGAAGTATACCTGTACTCCCCTTGATTTGAACACTATCCCTCTGTAGATGCAGCCTAGAACTGCATTATTGTTGTTTTTTGGCTGACATATCACATTGTTGACTCATGTTTAGCTTGTGATATATGGAGATCCTTTTCATATGCACTGTGATCAAACCATGTGTCACTCATCATATATTTGTGCATTTTCTTGTCTAAATGTATTTCCTATTGAAATTCAGTTTGTTAGTTTTGGCCTAGCTCTTTAATCTGTCAAAGTCATTTGGAACCCTAGAGGACCAGAATTAGTTATTTGTAATTAATTCCATTTTTCAAGAGAAAAAGGAAAACTAAATTACACAGTGACTGTAACTTAAGGGTTAATATCACCCCCTTTTCAGAATAACTATTTTTATTTCATACTTTCACAGTTATAGAGTATGGTCTCATTAGAGAATAGTGGAAGAGTAAATATCACACAGGTTCAAGTGTGAGCTTGCACTGTTGCCTCATTTTTTGTCGTTACTGTTGAGATCTAGTGTCTTTCGCACTACATAATTACGACACTATTAACTACCTTTACAACATCCTATGGAATCCTGGCAGTTTAGGAAGGAGTATTTAGAATTATTAGTAAACGTGTCTAGGGTCTGATCAAAGTACAAATCCAGGGATTCCATAGAAGGTAATTATGAAGGTTAATCTGGGATGATAGCACTATCATTGTGTAGAGTGAATGGGACCCTGTATGTTGCAGGAAAAGGAATGTCTGAATTATGAATTGCAGTACATGCAAACTATGGTTTTGAGCAAATAATCTCTGTACACCAGATTGGAATGGAAACAGTGTTTTGTAGCACAGGCCAGGGGCTTTTAGCATGCAGATTTTTTTAAAAAAATCTACTTTAGTCACATATGAGAAATGGGAAATCAGTGAGTTATTTCAAAATTGTAAATATAAATGGCTACAAGTGGGGATTTGGAACCATCATTGTGATGAATTACTTTAAAAAGTAACATTCCAAACTCTGCTGAAGAAACACAGCACATTAGCCTCATATTTACAGCAAAGCTTTTGGCATTGAAAAACGCCAATAAATTAGTCGGTCGAGACAAACTGGGATGTTAAAAAGGAAATTCAATTCTATTAAAACATTAGAGATAACACAGAACATTTCAACTCTTTTCTTTTGTTTTTGTTGTCTCTAAAAACTTTTATTTCTTCAAACTTCCAAATCATCCAGTTTATCATGTTATTCCCACTCCACCCCCTATTTTTAGGAGACAGTAATCATCTCACCTTTTTTTCCTTTGAGTTTCCTTTAGTGGAAATTTTGCAATAAAGATAGATCTACATTGCTGATGAACTGCTTTGTATTTGGTGATTTTTGTAATCCCACAGCGATTTATCTTTTGAATGATTGCACTGTTTGTAATTGTCTTCAAGCATTAATAAAATAAATAATTTTTCAGGGAACAAAGGTACACGGCAAAGATAAAACATGACAAAATGACTCTTTATTCATTTTTTGGAATAGGATTCATCTTAAGAATTAGTATTCAGTTAAATTTATGATTTTTATTTATAGTCCTTGTTATTATTTTTCTAGTACATGCTGACACAGCAATGGTTCATCTGTTGCTTCTAATAAGATCTGTAGTGTTGGTGTGATAAATATGACTGCAAGCCTCACTCACCAACTATACTATTTCTCCAAGCAACCACTAGTTGTAGTAACTATTCAGCTTTGCTGACTAGAAATGCATACAGTAGATACACCCACTCACATACCAATAAAATTGTCATTGTAAAAATTGATAGTGTTAATAATCTCCAAACTGACTGTAAATAACAAGTCTGGAGTAACAGAAGAAGGATTGTTGTCAGCTAGTTTTGAACTGGTTTTGGACACCTAAATGGGAGTTGGGGGATGTGGGGGGATGTGGTTGCTGACTCTTTCAACTTATAACCATATTAATTTATTTGCTTTATTTATATCGCTGTTATTTCCATGAAATTTAAGATGGTGTTCTTAGCTGTCCATGGTGGTCACAATTTCCTATTAAGGCATGGATCCAACCCAAGGTTGGTCTTGAAGAGTGATGCAACCCCTCAAGTTGCAGGTTTCTTGGGAATGTGGTAGTGGCAGACCCCTAGTAATTTCTCCTGAGCTGTCTGGCCATTTGTCAGGAAATGACATTGGTGTGGCCACTAGGGCGAGCTGTTGTGCAGATAATTTGGAGCTCCAGTGGCAGCTAATGTGTCAGCATTCAAACAGTGCATCATCGGAATGTTGATGCAACTGTCAACTGTCAGTTCTCAACTGTTACTGAGAGAGAGAAAGAGAGAGAGAGAGAGAGAGACGGTGCCTCAGAGAGTGGGCTGTGTCTGTTACTGAGAGACAATTGGTGCCTGAGAGTGGGCTGTGTCTGTTACTGAGAGGCAGTGAGATGGTTGTGTGTTAATGTAACTGCCTCAGAGGTTGTGTTATTGTTGGTTAGTGTAAATAGTGTGTATTAGAGACGGATGTCCAATACACTGTGTATATCTATGTTGTAAATACTGCAAAGGAAGATTAAAGCCCTCGTTTAGAGTGAAGACTTGTAAGAGTCGTTATTAGTTGAAGACATCTTCACAGATTCCTTCTTCTTGGCGTCCTGTCGATGTGGTTGAACTCTGCAGGTGGTCTTGGTGGACACTGCACGTCATTTCCATAGGTCCCAACAAGGGTTATGGGTGCAGCACTCATGAGCCACAACACCATTCCCATCTCTTGAAGAACATAGAGGTATGCACTACACAACTTGGTTAAACTGGATCACTTTGAGTCTGTCTGTACCGAGGATGTGGACAAGATTCTTCGGAGTGTTAGGAGGACAACTTGTTCCCTCGATCCCTGCCCTTCGTGGCTGACAGTTCAAGGGGGAGTCGGTGTAACTAATATGTTGCACCGCATTATTAATACATCCTTCAGGGATGGGCAGTTTCCATCTGTATTGAAGACGGCCATAGTAAAACCTTTGTTGAAAAAGCCCTCTCTTGACCCCCTAATTCGGATTAATTATCGGCCTGTCTCACTGCTGCCATTTTTAGGGAAGGTGATCAAGAGGGCAGTTGCCTTTCAGCTTCAGGGGATCTTGGATGAGATGGATTATCTGGGCCCATTTCAAACCGGCTTCCGGGCGGGCTATGGAGTTGAGACCGCTATGGTCCCCTTAGTTGATGATCTCCGTCTGGGCATGGACAGGGGGAGCGTGTCCCTGTTAGTGCTCTTGGACATCTCAGCGGCCTTCGATACCATCGACCATGGTATCCTTCTGGGTCGCCTGAGGGAGTTAGGTATCGGGGGCTCTGCTTTGCAGTGGTTCCGTTCCTACCTCTCGGGCAGATCCCAGATGGTGGAGCTGGGGGACTGTTGCTCTGATAGGAGGGCCCTTACATCTGGTGTCCCTCAGGGAGTGATTTTGTCCCCTATGCTATTTAACATTTACATGAAGCCGCTGGGAGAGATCATCTGGAGACACGGGGCGCGGTGTTATCAGTACGCTGATGACACCCAAATAGTCTTCTCTGTGTCTCCAACTGATGCAGTAACTAGGGATGGCATCTCTCCTCTTAATGTTTGCCTGGAGTCGGTAATGGGCTGGATGAGGGAAAACAGACTCAGCCTGAATCCAGAGAAAACGGAAGTGCTGGTGATTGGCTCTCCTGGCCCGGGTAAGGAAATTGTTCCACCTGTCCTAAATGGGGTCACGCTCCCTGTGAAGGACTCTGTTCGCAGTTTGGGGGTGCTCCTGGATTCGTCGCTCCACCTTACTGCTCAGGTGGATGCGACAGACAGGAGCACTTGTCGTCAGCTTCGGCTGATACGCCAGCTGCGACCCTTCCTTGGCCAGGGGGACCTTGAAACCGTGGTACACACTCTGGTAACCTCTCGATTAGATTTCTGTAATGCGCTTTACATGGGGCAACCCTTGTACCAGACCCGGAAGCTTCAATTAGTGCAGAATATGGCTGCTATGCTGGTTACTGGATGCCCCAGAGCCAGCGATATAACACCAGTCTTAAAAGATCTTCATTGGCTGCCTATTCGCTTCCGGGCCAAATACAAGGTGTTGGTTATCACCTATAAAGCCCTTAATGGCTTGGGCCCAGAGTACTTGGAGGACCGCCTCTCCCCATACAATCCGCCCCGCACTCTCAGATCGGGTGAGAAACATCTTTTAAGCGTTCCTGATGTTAGGTATGTGTCATCTCGGAGGGCTTTCTCTGTTGCAGCCCCACAGCTCTGGAACTCCCTCCCCAATGAGTTCCGTACTTCCACCTCCCTTGATGTCTTCAAGAAGAACCTGAAGACTTATTTGTTCCGCCAGGCTTTCCCACCGTGAGCCTTGTTGTTATGCTTCCCCCTGCAGTGTTTCGTTGTATTCCATTCTACACAGTCACTTATATGGTTATTATTGTATTGTACTGTTTGTAAATGTTTTTATTGCTATTTGTGATATTGTTGGGGAAGGGGGTTGTGATGTTTTTATCTGTTTTTATCTTGCTGTACACCGCTGTGATCTTTGGAACAGCGGTATAGAAATAAAAATTTATTATTATTATTAACTCGTTCTGCACCCCTATAAGCTGCCTGCTGGCTTCAATGTGGTTGAAGACCCTATCTCATTGTCATTGTTACTCAACTGCCAACAGTGAGACTCAACTGCCATCTGACCAAGATCTGGAATGGAGCAAAGGCACTAGCCTGTCCTTTACCAGGAAGAACACACATCTCTGGCCAATTCTGCATAGACTTGCTTTGGCAAGATTTCAGTATCATATGTCTTAAAACCATGTTTTGGGCCTGTTTTCTTTCTAATAAATGCAGTTCTCAGATGCCACATTCTCTTCACTGGTTGTTTTTACAAGTTGTCATGGCTGGACAGGATTTGAAATGCAACTTACCTCTGATCTTTTTCCAGGCTCCTAGGTTGAGGTGGGCAGTTGATACAGCCTCCATAGGGTCTGAGGACCAGAACTTTGGCATGGAGAGTGGCTAATATTGCCCATTCCTGTCCGAGATGGCTATCTTCCATTAATCCTTGACCAGAGCAGCTCCTCTTCCAAGGGGAAGAAAATATTGTTATTATTTCCTCCTGTGCTGTCTTGCTATACAGATGTTCCTTTTTGTTTTTCTCCCTCCTGATGTCTAGATTAGTTCAACCTCATAAGAAATAACAAGAAAGAAAAGAGCATAAATCTCTTAAATAAAGATCTGTTCTTTCTTCAGGCAAGTAGTGGTGCTTTCTGAGGGTGCATTTCCAAAAGCGGAGAAGTTCTTGTCTCTAGGAACTAGAGGAAAGTGACGGTGAAGTAAGTACTTCACATAATCCTTGGCCTTTACTAACTCAAAAGTCAACCAGCACAGTTAATTTTACCCTTCCTTTAGAATGATCAATAGGCAGGAGGTGGTTAACTCACATATGCTCACCCATTAGCATTTAGCTCACGTGCTAACATTTTCAAACTTGCATTTCTATTACTTGAAAGTGCATGCAATGGCTTCCAGAGCTGCAAACCAAACTTCAGTTCTGTGCCATGCTTCTAGGCTTTGAACAAACTTTTGTCCACTGATCAGAAATAACCACACACTAACCACTGATGGTCAATCTGTCCCAGAGGCAAAGGTTTCCTATTCCTGGTTTAGTCTGAACCCAACCCAGAATTATATTTATTGCCCTTTTACTTCTCCATCTAAATCAGAAGGAGAAAATAGTGCAGTGAGGCCCTTATGTGTTGTGCGAATGACAGCTTTTAAGGACTGTCTATAAAAAGGAACTCATTCTGAGAGTGTTCCTTTAGTCTTCCTTGTCTCTCCTTCTCCAAGCTCTTGTTTGTCATGGAAATAATGGGAGGGGGACCTCTAGATGTTTTCAGTCTAACTCACTTTCTTTAATTCCAAAGTATCGCACAATGTCTCCCTTCAATACAGTGACCTTTCCCCCTTTTTGGCTGCAGGAAGCATTTGTCAAGAAGACAGCTGGAAACCACCTCATAGGAGTGAACCCATTGTTTGCAAACTTGCTCTCTCACTATGTGTGTGTGTTCATAGGGGACAGCTGTGAACTTTTCATCTGAATGGAAACTTGAGTGATAGCTGTTGGTGGGGGAAGAGTTGAGAGAAAAATAACACACAGAGGCAGAAGTTAGAAAACTATCCAAAAAGCACTGGTGTTGGATGATATCCATGCTTGTAAGGAATTTGGAACAAGTCCTGTCAAAATGAATGGAAGGTGCTCAGAAGCTACATTTAGAGTGGATCTCTATTGACACTGATCTGTCAAACCTGCCATACAGGCATAGGGTCTAGTAGAAGTGTGATAAACCTCTCATTTATGTATTTATATATTTACTTATAATATTTCTGTATTGCCTCCCAGTCCACAATGTCTGTTGAGGTGATGAACAAATAAAAACCAATCAGATCAATACAATGATAAAAAAACATTTAAAACACATTAAAATACTCTTTAAAACTCCAGAAAGCTGTCTAAACACAATCCTAGAATCCAGTTTTGAAACAGTTAAAACAGCAATTTCAAACACTGAATGCCATTCAGAACAGTACTGTTTTGGCTGCCCACCAGAAGCTAAAAAGAGATGGAGCCAATCTAACTTTCTTGGGTAGAGAGTTCCACTGTCGAGATGCAGTTACAGTGATAGCCCTGTTGCATGTACCTACTAACCTAATTTCATAAGGTATTGGGACACACAACAGGACCTAGAATCATAGAATAATAGAGTTGGAAGAGACCGCAAGGGCCATCCAGGCCAAACTCCTGCCATGCAGGAAACTTAAATCAAAGCATCCCCGACAGATGGCCATCCAGCCTCTGCTTAAAGACCTCCAAGGAGAGAAACTCAATTGTTCCGGGTCCTGCTGTCTGGAGCAGCAGAAAACAAGCTTGCTCCCTCCTCAATATGACATCCCTTCAAATATGATAGCACAGAACCTTCTCTTCTCCAGGCTGAACATCCTCAGCTCCCTTAGTTGTTCCTCATAGGACATGGTTTTCTGACCCTTCACCATTTTTGTCACTTTCCTTTGGACATGCTCCAGTTTCTCCACATCCTTTTAAATTGTGATGCCCAGAACTGGACACAATATTCCAGCTGGGGCCTGACCAGAGCAGAATATAGTGGCACTATTACTTCTCTTGATCTAGACACTATACTTTTATTGATGCAGCCTAAAATTGCATTGGTCTTTTTAGCTGCCACATCACACTGTTGACTCATGTTCAACTTGTGGTCTACTTGGATAATCCCTTCACATATAAATCTCGTTCAGCCAGGTGTCACCCATCCTATATCTGGTGCATTTCATTTTTCCGCCCTAAGTGAATACCTTACATTTCTCCGTGTTGAATTTCATTTTGTTAGCTTGGCCAGCTTCTAGTCTATTCAGTGCATTTTGAATTTTGGTCCTGTCCTCTGGGGTATTAGCTACTCCCCTAATTTTGTGTCATCTGCAAATTTGACAAGTATGGCCGTACAGACGGGCACTTTAGTACGCCCTCGCCGCGTGCTAGGTTTAGAAAGGGGGGTGCTCTGCACCCCCAACCTAGGAAACGCGGAGCGCACACAAAATGGCGGTGGCTGTTCACAACAGCCGCCCATGAGGACGTCACGACCCGCGCGCCTTATACGGGCGGCGCGGAAGTGACGTCCTCGCTCCACGCCAGGGCGCCAGTGCGCCCTTAGCATGGAGCAGGAAGGAGCTCCGTTTGGAGCTCCTTCCTGGTTTGGTGTCCGCTGGGCGCAGCCTCACAGGCTGCGCTCAGCGGACCAAAGGAGAAAGGGGCCCAGCCGGGCCCCTTTCTCCTTCTCCCCGCCGCTGCAGGGTGTCCTTGGGGCTTTAAGCCCTAAGGACACCCCTTTTCAGGCTGCGGGGAAGGGGCCTTTTGCCGCTTCCCCGCAGCCTGAAAAGAGGCAGATCGGGGCCTCAGCGGCTGCTGCTCTGGACGCTGAGGCCCCGATACCCCGGGGAAAGGGGCGGGTGCAGCCCACCCCAAATGGGCAGTCTGTAACCCACCTATGTCCCCAATTTTGTCCTCCAAGTCATTGATAAAGATGTTGAATAGCATTGGGCCCAGGACAGAGCCCTGCGGGACCCCACTGGTCACTTCTCTCCAGGATGAAAAGGAGCCCTTATTGAGCACCCTTTGGGTTCGGCCAGTCAACCAATTACAAATCCATGTAACAGTTGCCTTATCTAGCCCACATTCTACAAGCTAGTTTGCAAGAATGTCATGGGGAACTTTGTCAAAGGCCTTACTCAAATCAAGATATACTATATGCACAGCATTCCCTTCATCTAACAAGCTGGTAATTTTATCAAAGAAAAATATTAGATTTGTCTGGCATGACTTGTTTCTCTGAAACCCGTGTTGACTTTTTGTGATTATGGAGTTGCCTTCTAAATATTCACAGATTCTGTGTTTAATGATCTGCTCTAGAATCTTTCCTGGTATTGATTTCAGACTAACTGGATGATAATTGTTAGGATCCTCTCTCCCCCCCCCCTTTTCCTCTGAAGATCTCATATTTTTCTGTCAACCTTGCAGGCCATGATATATGATTAAGGGGCTGTGTAAGGTGTGATGGTACAGGTCTGATTTAGGAGGTTGCTTCTGGAATATATCATTCATAGACCTAATAGGAATCTTGAAAGAGGAAAAAAAAAGACCTGAAGTAGTCCAGATGTGTGAGAGGCTGCGAGAGTGAGAGCACATTTGCCCTACATCTCTTGGACCTTGATAATATTTATGGTATTGAGACAGGAGGTATACCCGAACTCTATAAAGTGAACCCCTAAAAAAGCAAAATCTGACAATAACACTCAGTCATCTAGCTTATGCATGTCAGCAGACTGCAAAGATAAACAATGTGGAGTGTATTTTATTAGTTTCCCATAATTGTAGATAGCAGCACTTGATTGAAATGTACACTATATGAATGTCCAATGTAAATCTCATTCTTGTTGTTTTGTCTCTTTGGGTTTTGTTCAATATGCTTATTTTGATTAAATGTGTCATTTTGGATGAGGAGGAGCAATTCTTGATCACACTGCTGGAGAAAGTGCTGCTGCTGCACCAGTTGGAACTACAGCTCCATCAGTTTCCTTGTGAATAGAGAGGAATGGCAAGGTGTGGAGATTTTGTAGAGCTCACAACATTAGTACAAAAATGTCTAATTTGTTAGGTTTTCAGTTACAAGCCTACCAAATCTAATTCAAATAGTGAGGAAAATTTCTAATGCATTAAATGTATTGGTAAATTAATAGTTCGTGGTTAATTTTGAAAGAACTACTAGGAGAAGAGGGCATATGTTGCTGCTGCTGGCACCATTGTCTCTTATTAGACAATTTGTTATTTGCCTGATTAAATGGGGACTTTTTGTACTTAAGGTGCATTGCTCAAGCTGGCAGTTTCCAGAGGCCTTGGACTACAAAGCCCACAATTTCTGGTTGAGGACAATGGGATTTGTAATCCAAAAACATCTAGAAACTACCAGGTTAAAAGACTGTTATCCTAAAGCATAGTATCTAACAAGATGTCAGTTACACTAATGTAAGTCATATAGATTCAATAGGTCTAATCTAGTTGGGGCTAGCAGTTGGATGCAGCCTGATATTTTCACTCCTTTTAAGGGATGCTTAACTGCAACACTGAAAAGATCGCAGTGCACAACTGATGCACAACTCTAGGCTATGCATTGATAACTGCCATAGAGGGTTCTGGGTAATTTTGTCAGTCTACTTGGAATTATTACTAGAACCAAGACTAGAACATTTTTTTTAAAAAAGTGATACTACTTGAACTTGTCACATTATGAACTTTATCGCACTGCGTTCCTTCCACCCGTTCTGAGAACGGAACGGAAGGAGCAGGGCTGAGTGCGGAACGAGTGGGGGACGGATTTTACCGCACGCATCCGTCCCTCATTCGTTCCGTTCCCCCTCTCTTCCGTTCTTAATCCGTTCCAGAGGGGGAAATTTTTGAGAACTGTTCTGAACAGTTCTCAAAAAGCGTCCCCTCTGGAACGGAAGGGGCAGGGAAGAGAGGGGGAACGGAACGAGTGAGGGATGGGTGTGTGCAGTAAAATCTGTCCCCCACTCATTTCCGTTTCCTGCTGGGCTGGGCCGAGAACCCGGTGCGATAAACTTCTATCTGATAATACCTCATTGGTTCCTAGATCCTTGGCTAGAATCTCAACTATTGATATTCTAGAATGCATAGAACTGAGATTATAACAGAAACAATAACAATCTGGAAGCAGCAAATGTTGATCCTGCTACTTTGAGGCGTGTCAACCATAATTTAAAATCGATATCTAAAATGATAAGAGTCTGATGCAAGGGGCAGGGGCCCTGGGGGAACTAAAATGCTGATCTTCTTTTTTATTCCCCTCTTACTGTCTCCCTACCTCACCCCCGACCAGGGCACCATTCACATTACAAAATTATAGCACTATTGTTCTACTTTAATTGCCATGGTTCCATCCTATGAGATCCTGGAGATTATCGCACTGCGTTCTGAGAACGTTCTGATCACGTGATGAGAACGGAACGCATTTGAGAATACCGCACGTATGTGTTCCAATCGGGTTCTCAGAACGCTTAAATGTGTTCCAAATGTGTTCCAGGAGGGAACGGATTTGAATGTGTTCTGAATGTGTTCCCAGAGAGCTGAAACGTGATGAAAACGTTCCAAGAGAAGTGTGTGCGGTATTCTTATCCGTTCTCAAATCCGTTCCCTCATTCCTCCATCTCCTGATTGGCTGAAAGAATGACAGGCAGGGAGGCAGGGAGGCGAGCGACTGCAGTGAGGGAAGGTGTGTGTGTGTGAGGGGGGAAAGAAGGAGGGAGGGAAGGGAGGAAAAAGGGAGGAAAGGTGGGACAAGGAAGAGAAGAGGAAAGCAGGGAAAGAGAGGGAAAGAAGAGACCAGAGCAGAGAGCAAAAGGGAGAGGGTCTGGCTGCTTCTCCGGGGGTCTCTAGTGTCATGTCCAGTGGGGCTCCTGTGTTGTCACAATGCAGGAGGCAGGGATGCCCAGGACCTTCTCCTCCTTCCCTCCAGGAGGGAACCCACAAAAGCTCCTCTGTTTGGAGCACCACACAAAAGCAAGCAAAAAACTCCCAGAATTCCATAGCAAAGAGCCAGACAAGAGTTAAAGCGGGGAGGGAAGCTCACAACCTGAAGGCACACATTACACAGGAGCAAAAGGGTGTCAAGCTGCCAAAAAGGGGAAATGGGATGACAGCAGAGGACTCTTCTTTTCTAACCGGTTTAAAGAGCTGCTATGGCTGCTGGGGCTCTGCCCTTGGCTCAGTCCCCTCCCTTTCCCTCCGCTTGAAGGGACCTCCGTGGAGCTCCCTTAATGCCCAGGCTGCCAAGGAGGGGACTCTGCCCTTGGCCCATCAAGTTACATAGGTTTTATCCTATTTTCTTCAAACATATGCCAGCATATGAAGCCCCAGCGTTTTATAGGGGCTTGCCTTCTTTCCCTCCCAAGAGAATCTTCGGAGGGAAGACTTCTCAGTGAGGCTGAGAAGCACTCTCCCGGCCAGAGTCCCTAGGCTTACTGAAATCCCCCACCTCCCTTCCCCATAGAAATCAATCCAAAAACTGAGTTTAAAAGGAGCAGAGGAGAGCCCTTTGGGTCTGCATCTGAGAGAGATTTTAAACTCCGTTTTTGGATTCTTTCCTATGGGGAAAGAGGAGAGAGGGAGAGATGGCAGGACAACCCCATAGCCAAGCATCCTCTGCTCCCCCCCAGATGAAGACCCATAGTGCTCACTGCTCTTTTAAAACTCCATTTTTGGATTGATTCCTATGGGGAAGGGAGGTGAGGGATTTCAGTAAGCCGAGGGACTCAGGAGAGGCGAGCTCCATGGCCCAAGCCTCCCTTTTCCCTCTTTCCTGGGGGCAGCGCCTCTCCCGAGCCATCCAACCACTGAGTGGCGACGTCATCAGAAGACAGCCCACAAAACTTAATACAGCAAACCGTTCTGAGAACGGTTTCAAGAAAAAGGAATCGCAGTGCGGTAAACTGCCGTTCTGATCCCGTTCTGATCACGTTTTGATTTCTAATGCGGTAATATCCGTTCCAGGAACGTTTTCATCACGTGATGATATGGAACGTTCTCAGAACGCAGTGCGATAATCTCCCCTGTGACTGGTAGTCTGGCAAGGCACTAGAGCTCTCTGGCTGAGAATCTTAAATGTCCTTCCCTGCCAGTCCCAAAATTCCACAGGGCAGAACCATGGTACTTAGAATGGAATAATATTGCTATAATTTTGTAGTGTGAATGGGCTCCAGGCTTTAATAGGAGGTTCCACAGACAAACCCAATTTGGAATATCTCCTTTCTGGTTTTCAGTCTGCATACATCACATTCCAAAACTCCATTATTCATATAATCCACCCACCCTGGCTTTACACATCCCCTCCACATAGCCCAAAACCCCCACAAAAAATGATGGATGCCGGCTGTGAAAACCTTCAACTTCACACCCACTAGCTTTGTCCCTCAATGACTGTAGTTAAAACTGAACTTGTCACCTCATCACCCTACCCACAAGTTTTGAATTTCTATGGGTATTCATACAGTCTGGTTATAAAGGTCCTTCTTGGGCACCTGTTCACTCCATGGAATTGAGAAAGTAGACCTAGCCTACAAAAGCTTGTGCTACAAATTCTCCCACACAGTTCATCTCAAAGATGCTACAAGATCCCATTGCATACTAATCTCTATTCTGCTAATGTCCTTATTGTCTGAGTCTATCAGAGCATATCTATCTATTGATAAGGAGCCCTGGTGGTGCAGTGTAAGGAACCCTGGTGGCACAATGGTCAAATGCTAGTACTGCAGTCATAACGTTGTGAGTTCGATCCCAGAGGACTCCAGGCTGACTCAGCCTTCCATCTTTCCCTAGGTCGGTCAAATGAATATCCAGATTGTTGGGGCAGTTGGCTTACAGACTTTAAACCCATAGTGCTTAGTTCACTATGAAGTAGTATCGAAATGTAAACTGCTGTTGCTATCTCATTACTCCTGCAGCTTCTCTCCTTGAAGGATGAGTATGACAGTCCCTTGATTAGGCTTTGGCCAGTTCTAAAACACTAGGGAACAACTCAGCAACAGAGAGTCATGTAATGGAGGAGTCCTTCCTCCTTTCATTAATTCAAGTAGAGTCTGTTTTGCCTTTTGATTTTCTGCCTCCTGAAGAATTGAGCTAGTTGGTATTCTAACTGTCAAAACTACCATGTATATCTCCTGTATTGTATTACATAAGTGAAAGACTGTTCATGCTCATCTACATTCCTAATGGACCCTGCTACAAATTGACCTATATTGAATGGAACTGCAGAATATAAATTGGCTACTATAGTGTGACACCAGTATAACTTTTCCACAGTTATTCTATTAAAAAAAGAAAAATCACAAAAGGCCTCAGCCAAACACAGTCCTATGTTTCTGTTTTAAGTTCTAATTTCCCCTGCACTTGTGATAATATTATTAGTGAAAAGGACTGCTGTTAAAATGACAAGTGAACATTGTTCTCTAGAAGAAAATATTTTGAGTAAATCATTGCAGTACTATTTAAAAGAAAATATGTATGTGTATATTAAGAGGCTGTTTTGGAGTCTGAGGCTAAGGCAGCATGTTTGATTAATGAGCTGTTTTATTGGTGATGCAAATAATCTGCAATGTCATAAGAACCATATGTTGCAGATTAGAGAAGTATTAAGCTTACCTTGATGCCAAGTGGAAAATTTAAAGTATTCTTTGGTGAAATATATCAGTCTGATTTGAGATATATGACAAGCTGGCATTGCTGTTATTTATGCTTTTGATAAATTACATGCCATGTTTACCTAGTCAGGGTATCCAATCAAAATCTATTTTTCTTCCAGATTTTTATCTATTTTTATTTATTGATGTTTACAGTAGTACATGTTATACCCAAGTTTTTCCTTTGTCTGTCTGCCCTGGTCCACTGCTGGGCACAAACACACAGCAATGCACACATACATTGCTTCTTTTGCTTTCAGAGTCCTTTAAAATGCCAGCGTGCTGGAGAAAAGTTTCCTTTCCCCTTTCTTACCTTTTGCAGAAGTCACTCTAACATGGCACATTCTTGATTTTCAAAACACAGAAAGGAACCCCCTGCTCTTGCAAAGGGCAACACTTTTGAAAAGGGATGTGCAACAAATCCAACCTTCTTTTCTGCTGAATGTTTTCTGGGGAAATAGAAACTCTCTGACATGGAGCAATGCCTAAAGGGGCAGAATTTGGCTCTGCCTTCAAAAGAGATGCTTCTCGATTCCGCTCGCTTGCTTACTTGCTGAGGCACAGAGGGCCTTTGAAGTTCACCATTCCCTCCATCACCAGTGCCTCAGTTTTATGGTGTTTCCTCATTTGCTTGGATCAAAGAACAGCCATTTGAAGAGACCTGTCCCTGTTCTGCGGGGTCATTGTCGTTCTTGACTGAACTACTCCAGCTGATTCAGCCTATGGAGAAGGAAATCGGTTGTGCATAACCCTGCAGAAAGGAAGGGAATCACAGAATCATAGAGTTGGCAGAGACCCCCAAAAGGGCCATCCAGTCCAACCCCTTTATTCTGCCATGCAGGAACTCTCAATCAAAGCATTGACAGATGGCCATCTAGCCTCTGTTTAAAGACCTCTAAGAAAGACAACTCCACTAAACTCCAAGGGAGTGTCATCCACTGTTGAACAGCTCTTACTGTCAAGAAGTTCCTCTTAGGCCTCATTTCCACTATATTATAAACTGGTTTCCTAACCGATTTGGTTTAAATAAGCCCTTGAGCCGAATCGCTGAAGCAGCTTGGTGAGGGGGTCCTAGCACTAGAAACGTTTAACATGCATCTTTTTGATGCTAATTTTTTCCTCAACTTCACACACTGCAATTCCATAAATAAAATCTAAAACCCTGCCTCAGTAAAAAAAAAAGTTCACATTCAATTGAGGTTTGCAGGCAAGGAGGTGCCTGTTCAGTGTTCAGGCTGAAGTGGCAGATGTACATAATGTTACCTAAAAGAAGGTGGGAAGCAGTTGGGGTGATTTCCTCACCAACAGTGTCAGCTTTTATTTAACTGCTGGGGGGAATTGTTTAGTTCAAGGACGTTTTATGAGAGGCTGGGTAACTCGAAGATCATTGGCACAGACTTACACACCAGTCATAACTGGGGACAACTCCAAGTTTGGATGGATAAGAACATTTAGGAACCTGTGGGAGTCCAACTAAGCACACAATAGTAATTCAAACAAGAACGCCGTTCAGAGCTAACCAAAATAGAGGAATGGAAATTGGATAGTGGATGGACCTTAATAATGAAGTCAAAGGCTTTCACTAGAGCCCAAAATATCTCAGCCTTCACACAGTAATTCCAGATATTAAGGGAAAATGGTATTCCCTATACTTAACCTATTTTCTCTCCCTCTATGAGATATCCTCATGGGTTGCTGCCACACTTAATGCAGTTTGACATCACTTTAACTGTCATGGCTCC
The DNA here is from genome assembly GCF_019175285.1 of Sceloporus undulatus. Lineage (NCBI taxonomy): Eukaryota > Metazoa > Chordata > Lepidosauria > Squamata > Phrynosomatidae > Sceloporus > Sceloporus undulatus. The sequence goes on along the minus strand of NC_056522.1, from coordinate 349,598,476 downwards.
ATCCCATAGATTCCCAGGATTTAAAGCTTGTTGTGGTGTCACAGCTCTCTGACAGAGAAGGATAAATATCTCACAAAACAGTGCAGATTAGACCCAGGATAGGCTAGAGTAGAATCTCAGGGTGCATCTAGTGTAGAAATAATGCAGTTTGACTGCATTAGTGCCTATTGCAGCTCTGTCATACCTGTCTGAAAGTCATTGCATTTAGATTAATTAACAATGAATGGAAAGCTTACTTGACAAGCCCTTATCCCAGGTGGATGCCTATTTGTAGAATGATTGAGGGAAAATGCTAAGTTTTTCTCCTCCAAATGTAGCCATCTTCATCTCTTCTGCTTACAATGCAGCCTTAGACATGTCTACTGAAAATTAAATCCCATACACTTCAGTTAGGCTTATTCCAAGGTAAGTAGGTATAGAACTGCCATGTTAAGGAGATTTTCAAAAAAACAGTTCACTAACTTTTTCTGTCTATCACTGTAGATTTGTGGCAGCTTAAACATTCTACCTTCATAAAAATGTATGTTTCTCACAGCAATTACAGAGTGATCACGTCAAAAGAACAGACGCTGACAACTGGAAATGCTTATGTAAATTTACTCAGGAACCAATTAAAATACATATTTTTTAAGGAAGCAATTAAAAAAAACACATCGCCACCTCTTAGTGATTTCTGAAGAAGCAATACCTACAAATCTGCACAATATGCTATAAAAAGCCCATTACACATTCAATCTGTCTTGGTGTCAGTGTTGAGTGCTTTGCCATAAGCATCCTGTAAATTCACACTTATAAAATGCTCATTTATAACATCTGCAAAATGATGGGTACTGTGTAACCTCTCTCTCTCACTCACTCTTCTTCCCCCCTTTTCTTCTTCCAACACCCCAGATTTTGATGCATATTCTGGGTCCCTCCCCTTCTACATCAGTGTCTAATAACCTTGAATTTGCCATTATTGCGAGAAAATAATACATTTTTTAAAACAACAAGACACAGTGAAATAGCAGTCTTACAGCTTTCTAGCTATCCCACTCCAGTCTCCTATTAAATGTTGCACCTTTGTATAACAGGTCATTATGAAATGCTTGAAGGGGGCCCTACCAGATTTAAACATGTTTAATTATCATTAACTTGAGTGGGAGAATTAGGCACATGCCTAAATTTCTCCTGTAAAACCCTTAGGTTTAGATGGATGATATGCATCATTATATAAATTAAAGGGGGCACACCTTGGCACCGATAATTTCATTCTGGGACTATTAATGTGGTCCTTAAGATGCTCTGGGGAAAGGAGTGTTACTAGTCCTGTTCTTCCATATTCTTTACTTGAGGTAAATATTCTTGATTGGTTATTTATTTATTTTACTTAGCAATAGCAATAGCAATAACAAGCACATTTCTATACCACTTATTCATGAACTAGCACTCCCTAAGAGGTTTACAATGTGTAAGTCAATTACCCCTAACAACCTGGGTACTCATTTTAGCAACCTACGGAAGGCTGAGTGGACCTTGGAGCCTGCCTAGGATCAAACTCACAACCTTGTGGCTGCAGTACAGACATTTAACCACTGCACCACCAGGACTCCCTACATGCCTTACATGCCATCTTTCTCCCAGAATGGGACCCCAGGAGGATCACAGAAAGTTGAAGGATGGCAGAGGATGAAGATAAGCAATGGCTGCAGGTAGAGCAGGAGTGATGAAAGTGTAGTTCATGCAACCTCTACTTACAGGACCTGAACCCCCTAATTTTTTTTAAAAATTGTGTAATTTTCAGGTGACATTTCCATCTGAAAATCATACAAAAATTCCACTAGTGCACATAAATGTACAAAAAAAGTCCTTCCTAACTCCTCAACACCCTAGAACCTGCTTCCCTTGAGGAAGTAATGTGGCATCACTTCTGGTCCCATCCCCATCCCTCCTCACATTACATTACATTAAATAATGTAAGAATCTGGAATCTGGACTGGTTGAGGAAATAGAATGGCACCAGATTCCACAGACAGAAGCCAGTGACTGGAAATTAATCTGCTCCAGCACTATTGATGGGACAACTCACTTGAGGACATCATTGTAACATAAGATTGTCATGATGGATTACCTGGAGTACAGAATCCTGTTCTCCAGAAAAGGGTGAACATCTATTTGTCACAGTCCTGCTCTTTATAAAAGCTGGGAAGGATAACTGGAGAACCAGTTTACTGAATTGGTTTAACCTGGGGGGGGGGGGGGGGCTTTTTTGGTCCATATCCTCCAATACTTCTGTTTTCCCCAGGAATGACACAGGAAAACCATTGCACCAAATGTCTTTCCCAGAGTGGGCATACCTATCACTGTACATACCTCCCCAAAAGTTACTTATAGTGACATCGCCAATGTTTGTTGAACCTTCCAATTTAAAATCCCCTCATCCTGGATTTGGATCCCATGCATAACTGCTTAAAGTTGTGACAATAAAATATATACCCAATCAGATTTTACATCAGAGGTTATGAAGTGAGGATGAAGGTCAAAGCCAGGTGGAAACCAGCATGCTGGGGATCTGTCATGGCCAGTCAAGAGCAGGTCTCAGAGGATGATGAGGAGGATGGGACTCCTCTAGAGCAAGAGGTAATTGAGGCTACACCAGGTGCTAATCCTGCTCCAGTGAAAGAGGTAATTGAGGCTACACCAGGTGCTAATCCTGCTCTGCCAGAATCCAGCCCTGATCTTCCAGCCCCAGAGGAGAAGGCTCAGCCAGGTCCTAGTGCTGGTGGGATTCCTCTGGTGGTACAGCAGCCTAGTGGTGACTCTGGGGAGGAACCAGGGTTGAAGGTTCCCTCCTATAGACAACGCAGGGCTGAAAGTGCTGGCAGGCGCAGATCCCAGAGAATCGCTGAGAATTAATTAATTTAATTTGTTTTATTTATATACCGCTATTCCAAAGAACATAGCGGTGAACAGCAAGTAAGCTAATTAGCAAGTAAGCTAATTAGCAAATCAGCCTCAGGTGGCACAGGGGAGAGTTTCCCTTACTTAATGAGCAGAGAGACACCAACTCAGTGTCAGAGTTTATTGCATGATCCTTTGGTGTGACTGCTGCCTGCACTGGCTCTGTGTATCTTGACTCTGGAACGGACTGGACTATTGCTACCTTCTGGCTGACCTGACCCTGGTCTGGACTGATTATTGTGACCTCCTGACTTTGGCTTGGCTTTCGGTTTGCTTGTTCACTCTCTTCCTGCAAGGTTTGTGGACTACTTCTAGCTTCATAGTTAATTGCCTTCCTTATCGGTGTGTGTCTGTGTGTGCTAGCCACAGTCCAGGACAGGATCTAACTTATATGTTCCAGTGCTGAACCAGAGACAAAACCTCTTGCTTTTCTCTCAGGTCCTGTCCCCCAGCCGATGGCTCTAATCACATTGGCAGTGATTCCTGTTGCTCCTAGAGCCTGCACAAAAATACATAGACTTCTGGGATGAAGATGTACCCTGGCAGCAAGCCAAAATTAAGCTTCTCCCATCAGGTGCCGCCTGATTTGCTGTGGTTCGCAGAATGTAAACTTCCACTAAGTTAGGAAATGCACTTGCTGCTTGCATTCTGTGGCACACCTCCTTTCTCTGTTCCATTTACCTTCCCCCCATTATTCTAGTCTCCGTTTCTAATCTCCATTTTGTGTCTGCTTTCCCACTTTGCTTGTCTTTCTAGCCCTATCCTTTCTACCCTTTCTTCCCTTTCTATCTAACCTCTCTACTCATCTTTTTCATCTCTCCATTCTCAAATCCCAGTCTTCATTTCTGTCTCCATCTTCTTTCCATTTGTGTTTCTATCCCTCTCCTTTCTACCACATTACTTCTCCAGTCCCTGGGTTTGTAAGGCAACTCCTGAAGTGGATATGCTGTAAACCCACTGACTAACTGCCAACCATAGAATTCCAAAACAGTGTTCCTTCTAAGAAATGCAGTATACATTTTATTGATAAATTCATTGAAAAGTTCATGAAGGTATTTATCATTGTAAAAGTAGAATTAATTAATTAATTAATTAAATCACTTTAGAAAAAGATTGATTTGGACATCTACTCCCTTAGGCATTCTTACATGCAATAAATTTTTGTGCTTAAAATATTACAGTTTTTGGCATTTTCACTCACAAATAACTTTTGTTCAAAGACAGAGTTGTGTTATTCTGGAAAATCAATATGCAAAGGGATTTTGCAGCACTTTTGAGATTAATTGAAAATAGAAGTTGGTAGTATGAGCTTTCATAGACCTGAACCTATTTCTTCAGATTACAGGTGGATAGAGCAGGGATGTTGATGATAGAATGGCTTGGAGGTCTCTCATTCATGGGATCACCATAAGTCAAAGTTGACTTGATGGTCGTTAAAAAACAACATTTTCATCTGTGAAATGTTGGAGAGTATGCAAATACCATGGTATCTGGGGCATTCTGGGAGTTGTAGAACAAAAGAGTAGCCTAGCTTTGCACTCAGATGCAGTCCCAAAGCTTTGCTCTTAAAGGCCCAGTACAGATGGGCCTTTTAGCATGTAAGGAATACGTGCTAGAGTTGCGTCAGGGCATCACTTACAAACACCCCGCAACCCTAGTACATATTCCATATGTCAAAATGGTGGCGCCCTGTACAGATGGACACCGCCATTATGATGTCACAGCCACACCATGTCTAAATGGCATGGCACGGGAGTGACGTCTTTACGCCACGTCAGTCCACTTGCGGAGTGCCTGGTTCCTGCAGTCACCAAATGGCTGTGGGAACAAAGCTGGGGGAAAGGGGCCAAGTGGCCCCTTTCTCTCGTGTCAGTGGCTCCCCGGGGTGTTCTGGGACATGAAGTTCCAAGGACACCCCTTTTCGAGACCAGGGAGAAGCGGCATTTTGCCACTTCTCCCTGGTCCTGAAAAGCACTGGATTTGGGTCTTTGGGCTGCCGCTGTGGATGCCCTGGCCCCAATACGTGGTGTAAAGGGTCGGTCTGTATCCCACCAAAATTTACTTAAAAGATGCAATCAGTTTCAGGAGCTTTCTTTTATCATCTGATGACTGCGCCATATAAATCACTGCCTGAACTTTTATGCTAGTTTCTATACTGAACATTTGTTTCAACAGATTTTCATACTCCCTCACATACTTTTATTTCCATATTGAAAATGCCTCTTTTTCCTTTAAATATGTCAAAACTCTTTTTACTGCTTCCTTCAGTGATGCATTTCACAAACATCTCATCCTTTGCAAACAAGAGATGATTTATGCCATCTTCTTCTTTCTGTTGCCGTTCATCTGTAGCCTACTTCAACTACACCATCACTTATTATTATTATTATTATTATTATTATTATTATTATTATTAACCTTTATTTATAAAGCGCTGTAAATTTACACAGTGCTGTACATACAATCTTATTAATTGGATGGTTCCCTGCCCTCAGGCTTACAATAATATCACTAAGATACTATAGTGACACTAAGATACTATATTATAGTACTATAGTAATGGTACTATAGTGCCAGATTTTAAAAAAATCATACTGGATGATCTTTTTTTAAAACTTTTTTTTCATTGTTGAAAAAAATAAGAAAGAAGGAAAAAGTAAACAAAGATTGCCAGAATCCTGTTCAGGCCTTAAATCTTTGTAAGTGGATTTACATCTCTTAAAATTAGAATTGTGCAGTTGTATAATGTCTGTAAAAGGGTTGCTTAGCATATCTGCTACTTAGTTAGGTATATGTAAAGTTATGTAACATAATATGTGATACAGGAGTAATTATAAAGAAAACTGACTCATCTTGAAAATATAGCAATGAGAAGCCATTTGTGCATAAGAGTCTTTAGAAGAGGACCAAATATTGAAGTATGTCTACAGTCAAAGTTAACATCTCTATGTCATACAGTACATTCAAATGCTGAACTAGTTATGTTGAGTCTTCCACTCATTAAGTAATAGAGTAGGGATAGAAATAAGATTTGAAAATATTATCTCCAAAAGAGTTGAAAAACATGTTTCTTGAATGTCGGGACAATCTTGGACTAATAAGAATCTTTGCAGTTCAAGATTTATTCATAATAATATTTACTATGTAGGAATCCCTGGTTTTTTTGTCCAGAAAATGGTGCTTTCTGCACACACACACAAAAACCTTAAGTGAGTTTTGTGCAAAGTAAGTACTGAACTGTGATTAGTTTTCAAAAACTGTACAGCAAAGAATTACACCAGTAATAGAAAATGAGCATTTTTCTTTCCAGTCCTAGAGTATAAGACTTTTAGCCACTGAAAGGTCAGGGAGAATCCATTGCTGTTGATCAACAGTTAATTTCCAGAATGTGAACAAATAGTTCAAGAGCACAACACAGATCAGCTCTTAAGCCTGTGTGAACTGATGTTGACCCATAAAAAAGAAGACTTTCCAGAAGGGAAGGCCAGACTTTCTCCTAAATTCAGTGATACTTAACTAAAAGGTATCGTGAACAATAACAGACTTGTTAAATCTGAATTCAATTGGGACTCTTGCTGTCATTATGCCCATTATTAAGAGATCTATTCTATTCTATTCTATCCAGTATTTTATTCCTGGATACTGTTTTGAAACACATTGATCCAAGCTTCAATTACCATTGTTGTTGTTACTATTATGTTATATAGAACCATCAGTGTACATGGTGTTTTACATGAACAGTTAACTATCTTAATTTTGACATTTCCCTTCCCTCAGGCTTACAGTCTAAAAAGACATAATAATAATAATAATAATAATAATAATAATAATAATAATAATAATAATAATAATCTTTTTATTTATATCCCGTCCCTTTGAGGTCAATCGGGGTGGCTAACAAAAATAAATTACAATACAATATATATCAAAATCTACTTCCCTCCCCCCTTAAAAAGTTATTAAATCAATTATAATTAAAACCAACAAATTAAAACAACATAACACATACACACCATTACAAAACAGACAAAAAAAAAACAGACAAAAAATTATTATTATTTATGTTTCCCCGCCTCTCCCAGTGGATCAAAGCAGGGTTACAGACTAAAAAAGCACAAAGTGTTTACATAAAAATTCAATTAAAAGCAGCTAAAAACAATAAAATATACAACATCATGCAGTAACAATAGCATCAACAAACAAGGCAGAGATCATACACAGATAGGGCAAGTCATTCATATCAGGGATGGCATAAAGGGATGGCAGTGAGGGACAGGTGCTGCCTGCTCTTCTCTCATTAATTCTGCTTCAATAATTCCTGTGGTTTAAAGGAAAGTGATCTTAGGCCCTGTCTGCATAGGCCAAAAGGACCATCCCTCCCATTCTGGCAATGCATGTCCCAAACTCCAGTTCTGGTGCAAGCAATCTGGTCAGTGTCTGGCACAATCTGCACCAGAACCAGTGGAATACATCCATAAATTGTTAAATATATACAAAATGCCTCAAGTCACTCATTCTTAGGTCACTTGCAGAACAAGGCACCCAGCATATGATCACTTCCATGCCATGATAGTTGTCTCTTGGATATCCTACTGAGCTACTCAGTGCATCTGTTACTGCCATGGGTCACTTGCATTTGAGGTCAGACTCATATGCTGGGTGCCAGATGCACTGGTTGGTTCAGTGGGACGCCCATGGAGACAGCTGGGAGTGGAGGGGCAGATAACAGAGGCAGATCAGGGCAGCTGCCAGACTGCCTCCAGAGTATCCTGGCCCATGCAAAGAGGGGCAGAGTTAATAGTTTATCCCATTGTTTAGGAAGGGAGTATTTATGTAAACATTTGTTGCAGGATCCATCCTGTGGTATTTTTGCAATCATTTACATACAAATCTTTTTTTGGGTGAAAATATGACCAAATAGCCAAATCTGTGTCCAAATATACTCTTCTATTTCATCCGGCAGTGCAATGAAGTAGCACTGATAGCCAAAGGGCTGACTTTAGGATTATTACAGTAATGGTTATGAAGTGGCTTGAACACTATATATATATATATATATATATATATATATATATATATATATATATATATATATATAA
>NC_056522.1:349571945-349590427 GCF_019175285.1 Sceloporus undulatus | reverse complement strand
TCACATACCATCAGGTATCACAATAGATTTAGTTTAGTCTAGTGCTGCCTTTCACAGAAGGTTCTTTTATCCAGTCAACAGAGCCTTCTATGAACAGAGGGAGGCAATTTTAATAAAATTCCCCTCTAGAGCTTCTTCCCTCTGATGCTATTCCAGAAAATACTCAGCTCAGATAAAGATTTTTAGGAGTTCAAAGACAGAAGGAATAATCAGCAAAAATAAAAATATCACCTGTCTTCCAACTCATGAGTATGAAAATCTTTGCTTCACTGAAGATCTTTCTGGGCATGGAAGGACATCACTGGAGTTGCGTTGGACACATATTACCTAATAACAATATTATCTTTAGCTGAGGAATAAAAAAATAGTTTAAGCTACAGTTCTTTATCCAGCCACATTCTGCTTTGCAAAGCCCCTACAGAACATCCACAGGGGAATGTTGCTAGAGAATCATAGTGATCATAATTAGATACATCCTTCCTATTTATCATTTAGGTCTATAGGGACATTAAGACAAAGGATGTAATTCTTTGCTAATGTTTGTTCTTGAAGGAAGCAGTCAGTAATTTTAGCAAGTTTCTTCCCACTGCACAGTTGTGCAGTTTTCAAAGTTTATTCTGTGTAGTTTTTGAAGAATATTCACAGTTCATAATGTATTCCGTGCAAAATTAGAAATAATATTTGTGTACAGAAAATGCTGCTTTCTGTGTACAGATCCCGTATGTGTATTTTGTACTGAATATGTCTCAGATTGCAAAGAATCCAGGTTCAAGATTCTCCTTGTCATGGTTTCCTGATACTCAAGAAATAGGTTTTCCAATAATTTACAAATATTCTTGAATATTCCTTCCATCTCTAATTAGGATGCTAGCTTCTAATGAGTCAGAACATTGGTCATTTAGCACAATATTATCTACAATGAATGTCATCATGGTCTCCATGGTTTCTGGCCAAGATCATTCCAGTCCTTATCTGAGGTTTTCAAGGACTGCCACTTGGGCCTTTCACCATGGGGGAATTAAATTATATAGACTGCAGCAACAAAACAAAATCTTAGCATGCAACTCTTATTTGAATATTGGGTAGAGTTGTCTCATACGTTTTTTGCAATGGATAGAATAGGATAAAGAATAAGAGGTGCTTGGGATGCTTCTGCATCCTTCTTTCCACCCTCCCGCAGTGCTACATGCTGCCCTTGGAAAGCAGACTTTTGTCAGTTTAATTAGGAACAGACTCAGAAAATCTGGTAACTACTCATTGACTTTGTGAGGAAAAGATGACAGATGTGAACTGCTCTTATGTATGGAATAGGAAACTGCTGAGCTTGCTATAGAAATCATATGTTGAATCAACTTTAACTGGAAATCACAAACTGGATACCTTGTCTTCCTGGGCTAAAATCACTACTAGGTTGTGACTGAACAATTTCAACAGGCCTGGGAAGCAGAGCTCCAAAGAAATAATTATTGCAATTCACACCATCTGCAACTGCCCCCTGCTGGAGTGAGTTACTACAACAGCAACTATAACCTGCTGGTTGGCACTTTCATGCAAAACATTCGTTCTGTTGTGATACTCTCAAACTAAAACCTTGTGGACCTGTTATGATGCTCTCAAAATAAAACCTAGTGGAAATAATGCATGAGGCATTTTAAGCTTTGAGTGAATGTATCTTTGGACTAACTGAGTAAGGACAAAGGATAAAGACTGTCCTTGGTACATATAGATCTAGGGATAAGATGGGAAGCATTGGACTAAAATATATCTTTTGCAGTTTCTCTATGGCCCGTTCTGCACGGGCAAAAAGTATGTGCTCGGCATGTATTAGGGTTACGAAAGGGCGTCCCTTCCGGACGCCCTAACCCTAGGACGTGCTGAGCACATACGAAATGGTAGCACCCTATACATATGGGTGCCACCATTTTGACGTCGTGGATGCTTAGCATCTGCACATCGTGGCTCACTTATGATGCTGCAAGTGTGCCATTGGTGCCTTGCGGCATCATAAGCGCATCGCCAAAAGAAGCCTCTTCTTGGGGCTTCTTTTTTGGCCGTAGGGAAGCCTCGCCGTTTGGAGGCTGAGGCTTCCCTGTGGCAGAAACGGAGGCGCTGGCAGACTGCCCTTTTTGGGCGGTCTATAAAACGCCCAAGTTTCTTATCTTTTGTTATTTGTTAACTTTAGTAAATACTTCTGCTACTCAGATCGGAGTCTCCAGTTTCTTTTGGTGGGGAGGACTTGAGTCAGAAGGTAATAACCTCTAGACACTGAAGCAAGCCCTGGATTAGTGAGGTTACTTTATGGTCCTTCACCACAACTTCTCATTTAAAAATCTTAAAACTAATCTGTCACATTTTTTAAAACTCCCCCCCTCCCAATTCTATATGTCAATATTTATTCTCTCATTTTTTATTTTTAGTCTTTAGAGGCAAAGTCCATAGGAGTTACTTGTAGCCAACAGTTGGGTAGTTCTGATAACACTTCTCCGTACCTCTCTTTCCCTAAAATCAGCAGTTGTGGCACTTGTGCTGATAAATGGCTCAGTAGCAGCAGGTCTCTGTGCTGTCAGACCACTCTGCTCTTTCACCTCCTGCTGGAACTCCTTCCATCCACTGACTAGGGCAAGCAATGGACCCCTTGTGAGCTGCTTTCAAATCTTTGTTGATGCAGGGATAATTTCTGCTGGTCCAAAATATCACCAAACCAGCAATCTCCACATCTGGTGGGTGTCACTTGACACTTCTCCTAAATTGAACGTGGCACAACCACCATTCTGACTGGAAATCAAAGGTCAGTATCTAGGAGTAAGTTCCATTGATTCAATTGAACTATTCTAATTGGGACCAAAAGTTGGATTTAGGCCTTTGCATGCAAAACTCTACAACTGAGCTGTGACCTTTCCTAGATGAGAAGCACATATCTGTGAGGAATCTTGCAACTCTCAAGGTTCTTATTCTATGGAATCTTCTGCATGTTGAAACTTACTATGGCTCTTTGTGCTTCACAACGATCACGACCATTTCTTATGCCAACCATGAGAGTCAGCAAGAGGTCAGCTACTTTCTTTTGCAATGGTGTATTTTATAGAATCTTGATTTTTCTCTGCATGGTATCCTGCAAAAGAAGCACCATTTGGAAATTTACTTGCAAAAGTAGTTACTCTTGTAAAAGTAATTACTCAGCAAAAGGCCAGCTACTTTCTTTTGCAACTGTGTGTTTGATAGAACCTTGATTTTGCTCTGCATAGTATCCTGCAAAAGAAGCTCCATTTGGAAATTTACTTGCAAAAGTAGCTACACTTGCACCTACGTTTTAAAAATAACATTTTGCTCAGGAGTAACTAGTTACCATTAGTTACTTTAGATATTTGAATATAGCAGCAGGAGCTGCACAAGGAATGGAGCCATGTGATATTTCTTACCTACTATGTGGTGAGACCACATCTCTGTAACTATAAGAATAACTAACTTACATTAACTTGTCATTGCAATTTAATTTAGTTAAGCCTTGAAAAACATGCTAAGGACAAACTATTTTCAAGTTCTGAAAAGATGGCATGGCAGCTAACTATGTCAAAAATCCACTGTGTAGATGTATTAAAATTGTTCATCTTGGTGTACAGTCCCTGAGCAGTTTAGCTTGTTAGGTGTGGATGTCATGATCCAGTTCCATCAAGGGTGATGGCTCTTTTTTAAATCTAATTCCTTGCTTCTGACTAGCTGAATATTTGAATGTCCCAGCTTTTGTGACAAATATTCTCTAGTGCTGGTGTCCTACGACCTAGGTCCATTAGCAATGGATGATTATGTCAGAATAGTTCGCCAGTCTCTCTTTTGCCTTCTGGGTTGAAAAGCTCCTGAAAAATGTTTCATGGGATGAAACCTTAATGGCAAAGTGGCATGCTTGCCATATGTCTGAGAAATAAATTTCTTTCCTCCCACATCTACTTTCATGTTTCAATGTGCTGAAACATCACTACAAGGGAAAGTTTATCTTTTAACAACATCAGTCTTTGCTCTGTCTCTCATCCTCTGTGCCACCATGACCTCAGCCTCTCCCCAATGGAGTGTCTCATATCTACATGCTTTTTATAATTTCCTCAGTATTTCTGGCTGCCATCTTGATTTATCCATTGCTAACTAATCAAGGCTTATGACAAAGTGCTACATTCCAAATCCAGCCCTTGATGGAATGCTTGGCTGCATTCTAAATCATAGCTGCAGTTTTAGCAGAGAGATGGGGAGGCAGATGATAAGATGATTTCAAAGCTCTGCTTTGTGGTTACACCTTTCCCTATGTGATGGGATTTCAGGGCAGCTTCTTCCTGGTCAATATTCTTTGGTGGAGAAAGCAATAGATTTATTATGGTCTTTTTGGAAGTGTGCTCATTTAAGGGTTGGGAAAGACAAGCAAGGAAGCAGTAACCTGCTCTGAGTATAGCAAAAACAGCAAGAATTTGAACTCTGCAAATTAAACTTGGGTAATATACAGAGGCATAGCTGACTGCAAATTAAACTCAACAAAGCTGGATTTCGTCTTAGTGATGGAGATGAGCACTGTCCACTACAGTTCGTTATGACTAGACATTCATATCAAGGGACTACCTTTACCATTTATATATTGGTAAAGGTAGTCCCTTGACATGAATGTCTAGTTGTAACCAACTGTAGTGGACAGCGCTCCTCTCCATCACTAAGATGAAATCCAGCTTTGTCAAGGGCTGTCTGGTGGCCATGTGGTCAGCATGACTGCACCGAATTCTGTTACCTTCCCATCAAAGTGATACCTAATTATCTACTTGCATTTGCATGCTTTTGATCTGCTAGGCTGGCAGAACCAGGGACTATTGACAGGAGCTCACTCCATCATTCAGCACTTGGGCCTTGAACTATCTACCCTTCTGATCTTCCAGTTGTCAGAATTGGCATCTTAACCACTAAGCCATCACATACCTATATATCCTGATCCCTGGATTAGGATATATATATCCTAATTCAAATAGCAAAATAATCAAAATATATGTACATCATCATGATCAATTGTAAAAGGAAGAAATTCATTTAAATCACTCAAAATCATCAAATGTAAAAGTATCAGGCCTATAAGAAGAGCACCAAAGACCTATGTAGGTAAGCATTCTGTTCCCAAACTAACTGATCAGATGCCTCTGGGAAGCCCATTAATAGAGTATGATAGCAATAGCACCCATCCATGTTTGTTTCTCCACAATTACTATAATCAAACTAACACACGGGCATTGTAAGTGGTAGCTAAAGATTTATATATTATCACTGTATTTATCTTATCCTTTTAAAGTCATCAGTGTTGACAGGAATGATCACATATTGTGGGAAAATTCAATAGTTTGATGACAGTTATATAAATGGGATCCTACTTTTAACTGCTATGGCTACAACCATGATGAGGCGCTAATGCTCTCAGTCTGAGAACTCTATTTCTCACTAAACTGGAAATCCCAGGATTCTGGGGCAAAATTTTGTATGATGGAACCATTGCAGTTAAAGTGGAATCCCTATAACAATGTAGTATGTAGTAGCTTTTAAAGGGGATTGGATAAATTAATAAATGCAGCCTTCAGTGGCTATTAGTCAGGATGAGTACATATCCTTTTCAGTGTCAGAGTCAGCTATGCCTCTTTATATGAGCTGCTAAGGAGTGGAAAATGGAGAGTGCACCCACACTCACATCCTGCTGGAAGATTTCTCATAAGCAACTGATTGGCCACTATGTTAACAGTCTGTTGAATTAGTTCAATCCAACATGGCTCTTTTTATGTTCTAAGCTTTATGTTCATGTAAAGCTAACAGAAAACAGGGTGGTAAAGAGTCATATGCATGCATGGGACTGAGCTTCTCATGGCATCAGTGTACAGGTAGGACTTCAAAAGATGGATAAGATACTCAGTTCTGCCCTATATTCTTCAAGTTCTTTGAGGTTATTCATTTATTCATTGTCTTCAAATCCAGGGAACATATTTAGGGGTCAACACAGCTACTCATTTATTTATTAGTTACAGTCATATCCTGTCTTTCTTCATCATGATTGATTATTATTATTATTATTATTATTATTATTATTTTGGTATATGGTTCTCTATATACACACAATAACCCTGTGAGTGAAATATAGCTGGGATGCAATGACTTATACAAGGTCACCTCTCAGGACTAGAACTTGGATCTCCCAGCTCTCTAAGCACCACATCACTTTGATTTCTAGTATTGCTAAAGTAGCTTCTGAGTCTTCTGAAAAGATTATAGTGTTGATCAACTCATAGCTCCTTCCTCTGAGGTTGCTCACTATGAAACAAGCTGATATTACTGAAAGGCTCTTCCAGGATTGTGTCTCATCTTGAAGAAAATTCAGCCAAGTGGCACACATGTTCTGTGGATTACTTTTCCTCATTAACAGAACAGCTTCTCTTTTCTTGCCAAATCTCTGGTAGTCTTCCTTTGCATTTATACCCTGAAGAAATGTAGCAGCATGAAGACAAATAGGAGAATCAAAATATCCCATACAATTAAGGTCATTATCTCTGCCAGCAAGCTTGGTATTTTGATATAGATATCCCCATATGTTCTACTTGGCCCTGGCAAATAAAGCTGTACTCTGCATATAATATGAACAACTCTGCTGTCACCCTATCTGATCGCTGTGGAGTTGCAAATTCATGCACTTCATTGTCAATAATCTGCTTCTCAAACTTAACCTAACATTCGTCCAAATTTAGAGCATTGCAGTGGGAGAAAGAAAGGAACCTACAGATTCTTAGTCATTAATTTGTAGTTATATGACAATGTTGAGGCCATTACAGTTTAATAATAGCACTATTACTTTAATCACAAACTCATGCTAAGTGCCTTCATATTTAGAAGATCATTTATTGCAGTGTCTAGGCAGGGATGTAATTTTTTACTTTCAAGAAATTCTGGTCGGTTTGCCAAGGGAGGAACCAGACATTTGATTGCATGTTTTTTTTTTAATTCTCATCAGGCAACAGAGGCCATATATAAATATATAAAGCTGACTTAAATTATCATAGCCTGTTGATCCATGTACACCAGTACTATCTACTCTGAGAGGCAGTACCATCCCCAAAGTCTACAGGCCTTTCCCATTCCTGCTGCCACCTGAGACCCTTTTGGTTGGGGATGTTACAGAATGGATCTATGATGATCCCCATTTAAAGCACGGGCCAGCATAGGCAAGGTCTACCATGGTTGTCACATTACGTGGTGTCTGCATTGGCCAGAATTCTCTGGGATCAGGCTTGAATACTCTAGCCCTGGCACTTCCCTGACTCCCTCATTACCTGGGACCCTCCATCGCAACACCGGGTGGCTATTTGCCTGCATGTCCCACTGTGCTGCCTGTTGCTATGGGTTATGACAAAAATAGCTTGATTCTGAACAAGTGACTCTTGCTAGTGGCCATGGTGCTTGCTGAAACAGCAGACTGCATTCTAAGCAGCTGCCTGTTATTGTGACATTGGATCTTCTGGGAAGATCTGGAGCAAATTGAGTTTTAAAAGTTTGTTATAAGGGGGAACAGTATACCCCAAATCTGGTTCTGAACATGCTGCTTGTCATCTGGACTGTTCACATCAGAATCGAGGTTTGGACTGTGTGTCATCTGGATTCCTTGCTGAGAGGATCTGGGGCAGGATGTTTTATCTGGACCATGCATAGGGCCTTAGGCAGCAGATGCTGAAGGGGCAGAAGCAGCAACCTCAGGCTGTTCACCTCTTTAGACAGATAGAACAGCATTTTCTCTAATCTAGACAACCTGTCTAGTGGGCCTTTTGATAGTTTACTGTGCTTAGTTGAAGTGGAGGAAGCTGTATCATCATCAGTATTGAAATAAGAGTCAACTACTAGCTCAGTCAGCTTCATGGTAAGTGGAGCACCATCTTGTTTTTGTTTTATTCAGGCAGGCTGACAAAATATCTACTGTCTGCTGAAGAGAATGTTAGACTATTGTTTCATCCTAATCCGGCATGTATGCCGACTGGCATTGAATTCAAGGTCTGATGCAGAGCTTTGTACTGTTTTCCTGTCCATGATAATTTTTTAAAACAGGAGCTGCCAGGAACTGAAACCAAATTTTGGTGATTCACCTTGATAAGGGATAAAGTAGACACAATTGAAATAAATATTATACCTAGAATTATTTGCGTTATTTGTGCAATTCCTCCATTCATACCTTGCAACTATATTCAAAAATTAAATGCATTGAAGTGGTGGTAATCTCCTAGAATTTCAATGAAAGAGATGCAAATTTTTATCAAAGAGGTAGGGTTCAGCCTTCCAGATCTTCTGTACCACTGGGCATATCTGTTATCTTGTATTATTTTTTGGACATATCCACTAAATGTAAGTAATTCACTATGATCAGCCTTGGAGTCTTCATTTCTACTGCATCTAGTCAAATGGACAGTACTTGGTCCTCATTTTATTTAAAAGAAAGAAAGAGAAAAAAAGAAAGAGGAAGGAAGGAAGGAAGGAAGGAAGGAAGGAAGGAAGGGCAGTGTTTTGCCAACAATTTCAGCAGTTACAACAGTGTGGCAAATACTGTCTTATCAATCGCAGTTTGACCAAACTGACTTTACAGTAGAGTCCAGATCTGAAATTAGTAAGGAACCATTTTTATGAAATACATGGGTGAACAACAGGGTTGTTACCTTATATCAGATACTTGGTGTTGATGATGAATTTTTGCCATTTTCAAATTTACAAGAACATAGAATTGCAACCATTATTTTAATTTTAACAAAACCAAATTTTAATACTGAAAATTAGTGGGTTAAGTAAACAAAAATATTTTCTTATATAACCCTTGAGTCTGTGGATACCTATTGATATCTCAAAGTCCAAATTAAAATAAGAAGTAAATGGTCTGTGAAAAAGTTACTATCTGTGAGAAAACCTAGAAATTGTCAAAAACAGGTTCATTGCCTTATCCTTCATAATAACAGCCAATGTTTCACAAGTGAAATATGGTCAGTGGAAGTGAAATGAAAATGCTTCTGCCATTTAGGCTTCAATTTATTCTGTGGGAATGAAAACGCCTTCCCAATTTTGAGTGAAGCCTGAGATTTGAGAAGCAAGCAGAAGGTGAGATCCCCTCCTGTGTGTTAAATGCTATTCCAGAGGAAGGTCACAAATCCTTCTTCTCAGAAACACCTGTTAGATGAGTTCCCAAATTAATGGCCTTTTTTGGTTTTATTTTGAAGAAGCTGACACATCCTTCATTTCTCACAGACTAAAGGCTGGGACAGCTGACTTTTGAAATCATCCATCTGTCACACAGGATATTGATCTTTGTGAAGTTGCCAGCATAAAACATTATTCCAGTTATTGGCCCCAAGCTACATCAACTTGCCGCTTTTTGTTGTATATGTTGTTGTAAAATTTTGAAGGCTGATGGATATGTCATTCAATTATGATTAATTACTATGCGTTTGTGTGTATGTTGATAGAATTCTTTCTGCCTAAGAGTAGAACAAATAATGACATGAGGCACTAATCAATAGTTCCAAAAGTGTATAAACATTACCACACTTCTCAGTGCTACACATTGGGTGCATGCTTGAAACCAGAAAGGTGGCAGAAAGACTTAAAGATTTGATCTTCAGTATGATGGCAGATACTAAATTGGATAAATGTGACACCTTCTGACATTTCATAAATGAAAATAGGGATGTCTTTGGAGTCCCTCAACCAGAACACCAGCATACCCTTCTCAAAGACACGAGCAATAGTTTAGCATAACCCATAGAGTAGCGTTTGGTATGTTCTAGGCAAGAAAAATTACTTTTTTGGACTACAGCTTCTGCTGCCCAGTGTGACCAGTGACCATAACAGTTGGGGGTTTCTGGATATTGCAGTTGAAACTTTTTTTTCCCAAGCAGTGGTTTTAGGGTACAGTTTCTGTTAATGCAGAGTGATGGTGACATTTAATTTGTCTGATGCTGCCCACACCATGAAGCTCAGCTCCAAATCCTGTGTAACATCCAGGAATTCTATTGTAAACCCCTCAATACAAGGAATCAGTAGGTATGGGACTGTAGTACAGTGGTAGAGAATATGCTTTGTATGCAGAAGGTCCTGCATACAAAGAAGGAATCTTTGCCACCTCGATATATGGGGCAGCTTGCATTGTGGAAGGACTTTTGCCTGAGATGCTGGGAATCTGCCAGCAGTATAGACAATACAAGGTAGATCACAAATAATCCATCTGCTACGAAGGCAACTTCCTGGGAAAGTATTCCCTGAAGATATTTTTTTGGAAAAACACTGGTGTAAAGACAAAGCCCTCCCTGTTTGACCACTCAGTCACACAGGAGAATGCAATATGCACAAAAAGCCTCCTTAGCATACTATTGAAGCTTGAGTATTTAATCACAAGAATCTAATTCAGACCATTCATTTGGTAAATACCAGAGAATTCACTTGAATAATGGCAACATGATGAGCCTGATTTACTTTGACTCCTCGATTAATTTATCCAAATGTCTTCACAAATGGCTATAATCAAGCAATCAATTATCCGCTGGATTTTAACATAGATTGCTATTTCTATTTATTCTTTCCCTCTGTGTTGTTAGCATTTTAGGGCTCTGCCATAATGACCAGAAGATTATATCTGTGTTTACAGATATATATATATATATATATATATATATATATATATATATATATATGGAAAAAGACTACATTCATTATTGGTTCAAATAAATGTCAAGGACTGGCAGATATAATGAAAATATTCAATTTATCCAGCCATTAAAACATCATGATGTGTGTATGGAATAACTTTAATTCATATGTTTTTAAAATGCTGACTATAGGATTATCCAACAACAGCTGGAGACAATTCACCAAGCACAGCAAATTATGAGGCAACGGAAGAGCCCTGCAATGGAATCAGAACTGGGGTAATTCCAAGCTAGTAGACCAAGCTATAACCAGAAAAGACCCTAGTTTAAATCTCCCTCCTGACATTAAGTACTGTATTTAGAGTTTTGCCTTAGGCAAATCACTCTCTTTCAGCCTATTCTCCATCTGGAGGATGGGAATGATAATCGTAATCATCTAATTTACAGGGCTTTGTATAAGAAATACAAGATTCAAGAGTAACAATAGAGTGGACCCTTGTTATACACTGGGGTTTGGTTCCAAGATCCCCCGTGGATAACAAAATCCATGTATGCTCAAGTCCCATTAAATATAATGACATAGCAAAATGGTGTCCCTTATAAAAAATGGAAAATCAAGGTTTGATATTTGAAATTTATACTTTTTTGGAACATTTTCAAACTGTGGATGCTTGAATCTGTGTATAAAAAAATCAGTGTATAAATTTGACTGTACTTCCTGTTATGTCCATACTAGACATTTAATTTTTGTAGTTCAGCTTTGTGCAGTTGTTTTTTCTCTAACAAATTTTCAATAGTCTCCATGGTACTTTTGAGACCATAGTTAAAGTAAGTCCTGATGTGGAGTCCAATGTACCATTTTATCTGATTTTGGGGAGCAGTTTCACTTTATGAGGCCCAAGGATATAGATAAGAAACTTTCAGCAATGAGGCCAACAATGTCATTTTGATCCATGTGCCTATCCTTACTTACTGTAACTAGCTCTTGGGGGTTGACTGTGTAGATTTGGAGTGGTACTGTATCGCTATGTAAAGGGGTAATACCAGATGTCTGTAAAGTGGCATTTGTGAGACTGTTCCTGAAAATGCCCTCCTAGGACTGATAGCTTATAAAAACTACCATCCTGTTACCAATGTCTGCTTTTTGGCCAAGGTGCTTGAGAAGGTGATGATGGCAGCACAGCTTTGGAGGCTCTTAGAGGAAATGGATCATCTAGGCTACAGGAGATAATTGTAAGGCCAGGTGTTTTTGTACATCAGTCCTAGCCAACATAGTCAATAATAAGGAATGCTGGGAGTTAGATGGCAAACATCAAGAAGACCACACTATTCCTATCTTTGATCTGGACTTATTTCAGTTTCAGTGTAGGCCTGGTTTTGTAGCAGAGTCATTGAGAGAGGGACTGTGGGAGTGAGATTTTGTTGCTTATTATTATATCCTTGATTATGCTTTCCTCTTGGACTGATTTGTGAGGTTAGAGTAGGACATTTACAATCGTAGAGTTGGAAGAGACCACAAAGGCCATCCAGTCCAACCTGCTGCCATGTAGGAATACACAATCAAAGCACCCCTGACAGATGGCCATCCAGCCTCTGTTTAAAAACCTCCAAAGAAGGAGACTCCACCACACTCCAAGGAAGCATATTCAACTATCGAATAGCATTTACTGTCAGAACGTTTTTCTTAATGCTGAGGTGGAATCTCTTTTCTTCTAGTTTGAATCTGTTGCTCCAGGTCTTTATCACAGTGGTTCTCTTCTTCCAGTGAATGGCACTGGGGACTGTATTTCTGTCTCCTTGGTGGCTGTTGTGTCTTGGGTACAGTTTTGTCCTTAGTTATTTTAAACATCTATAAAAGCTATTGGGGCAGGTAATCAAGGGTATGGGTGCATCCAGAATGCATATGACACTCAGCTCAGTTCTATTTTTCTGTTTCATGTGAATAAGACAGACAGTTTGGACTAGTTGCTGAAGGCAACCAGCTGAGACTGTGTGCTGGATTCAGGCTATGTAAATATACGGTTTCAGGGAGACAGATCACTTGTCTGTCTTAGACGACGACGACGACTACTACTACTACTACTTTAAATTTCCCGCCTCTCTGTGGATCGATGTGGGATTACAACATTAATTAAAAATACAAAAGACTGCTCTGGATTCCCTCTAAATTGGTAGATATATAGTCTAGGGATGCTCTTGCTTTCATCTCTGTCACTTGAGGCCCAAATGACCTCAACAGCAAAGAGCATTTATTATCAGCTTCATCTACTACAGCAACTACAACCATTCCCAGACAGGAAATGTCTAGGATGCTTTCACACTGCACATTCATAACACTATGATTCCACGTTAACTGTCATGGTTCTGTCCTATACAATTCTAGGATTTATAGTTTAGAATGATCACCTAGAGAGCTCTCATGTCTCACTAAGTTCAAACCCCAGGATTCCATAGGATGTAGCCATGGCAGTTACAGTGATATCAAAGAGCTATACAGTAATGTGTGAAGTGAAAGGGCCCTCAGAGAAATTCCAGTCAGGATTGTGGTTGGCAGAAAGGACTAAATCCTCCCCCCCACCACACCATTGTTTGACCTGGCTTGGGGCCTCTTGCACAGGCTATAAATGCTAAACAAAGTATAACAAAAGGGAGTGTGTGTGTGGAAATCCCTAGCTTCTTTCTTTCTTTCTTTCTTTCTTCTGATTTGGGGGATTTCAGGGAGTTTATGAGAATATCTGCCTTGCCTACAAACAAAATCACAGGTCAAAATTTTTTCAGGAGTGGAAAAAATGGCTTTTCATTAAAAAAATGGAACAGGAGGCACTGGGAGCGCTCTGTGGAGATTCAGGGGCCACAAAAATGATCTTGGGGATTTGATGCAGCCCATAGATCACATTTTCAAATCCCTAATGTAAAGAATGAATTTTCTCATGTAGTATAGTAATTTCTGAGGTACCCTAATCGCTGCATTCTCAGTCATTCATGTACCAGTGATAATATGCTGAACCAATTTCTGTCTTGTTTGTGTTTTCTGCAAACCTGTGAGGAGGATCCCACTTAAAGGCCATCACATTTGTCTTCACAGCAATTTGGTATTGTCCAAAACATAGTGGCAATAATGTGTGGAAGGTTTCTATCCTTCTGTTGACAGAAGGTGGGATTTTTTTTAAAAAAACCAGCCCCCCAAAACAAGCATCTTGTCTAATTTTCTCTCCCATCCACTCAGCTGAGAACAGCACATATTTCCCCCCTTCAGATTGATTTATGCTTCCAAGTTATTTTTAACTTATGTTAACTCTAAGGCAAACCTTTCATAGGGTTTTCTTGCCAATTTTCTTCAGAGAGGGTTTGACATTGCCATCCTCTGAGGCTGAGAGAATGTGACTTGCCCAAGCTCATCTAGTGCGTTTTTGTGCTGTACTGGGAATCGAACTCTGATTTCTAGAGTTGTAGTACAACCCTCAAACCACTATGCCATGCTGGCTTTCTAGGTTCCCAGTTAGAGCCATTGTGTTGAAAAGGAATGGATGCTGAGAGGGAGACTTTCCAAGGCCATCTAAAGAAATTATAATAAAATTAGATTGGTCTGTAAATGAGTTCCAGTAATTAGACGCAGCACAAATTAATCCCAGGCCAATGAGCCTCAACTCTGTGGCCCATCAGGGAGTAACTCAGTTTTCTGCATGGTCAGACCCTCCTGCTTTAAATGGCCATCACATTTGTCTTCACAGCAATTTGGTATTGTCCAAAACATAGTGGCAGTAACCTTTGCAATAAAGTGTGGAAGGTTTTTATCCCTCCGTTGACAGAAGGTGGGATTAAAAAAAACCAGCCCCCCAAAACAAGCACCTTGTCTAATTTTCTTTCCCATCCACTCAGCTGAGAACAGCACATATTTCCCCCCTTCAGATTGATTTATCTGTAAAGCAAATAGAGCTTTATTATTCCAATTTTTACAAGTTTGAGCTCGTGTCATTGTTTGAGTTGAAATCTTTACCATCTCTGCTCATTCTGTTTACTCAGCATGAATATCGGGTACAAGCTGTAATTCATTTTAGCCTTATCAGACATGCAGTCCCCTGGTAACAATGGGGGGATATCTTCATTATTAATAACATTACAAGGATGGCAGCCTGCCCATGGAAGCCACGTTTGCATATTTGTGGAGTGTGTCGGGTGTTATTATTTGTCCTCAGGTAATTGGAATTTAGCTGACAAAGGTATGAAGTGAACAGGGGAAAAAAATTCACGGCCCAGTTGTAGGAGTCCTAGGACTATACATCTTGGTTCATCATTGATGAAAACGACCAATTGGCAAAGAGACAAGAAAGTGAAAAGGTGCCTCTGCAGAGTGAAAAAAAATTAGTATAAAGCATGTGTAATATGTCTACTACACTTGTCAGTTTTGCATGTTGTAGATTCATACTCTTTTCAATGGGCTTCTAATAGCTAATTGTTCCAACTTAAACTGTGGTCCAGTTTAGTTATTTCTTTATTTTTCTGGTTTGTTCTTCTACATTTTGGGGGAAAATACAGTGCAATTAGAAGCACTACTGATTCCATTGTGGAAGATCCAAACACATCCTTCAATTTCTATCTAAAATGCAATTTAAAAAGTAGCTTAACGTTGACTAGTTTATGTGTCTTAAAGATAAGACTGTTTCAATTATTTTACCTTCCCCTATAACATAGAACAGGATCTATTTAGTATGTTGTCTTTTTTTTTTTTGTGGAACTTTGCCTGGGATATACCTGAATCCTGAATAAAGAGTTGGATTACTGTACTGTAGTGTATTGTTGGAGAACAAGTGGTCCTTCGGATCTTGGGCTAGAGAACATGACTATATGAAGTTGTTTTAAACACCTGATTCTTTGTCATATGAGCAAATTGTTTCCAGCACTACCCTCATCTTACCACAGACCTTCCTATCACTAGCACTAAGGTGCTCTCTCTCATGACCTTATGTTTGCTGAGGTACCACATCCATTAGTGGTGGTACTGATTTGTTATACATCCTTAGTCACAGCATTTGTCAGCAATAGCTTAAGCTGTCCTATCACCCAAATGGGAGAAAGACTACTGCTTTCTTCATTGTCACTGTATTTGGCTATCTTTCATCTTACTCTGAGAATGAAACAGAGGGCAGTTGAGGTCTGGGGAGAGTATATCACCCACACTAACTGGCCAGATTGGAATGCCCCAATATGAGGGGTTGTTTATTAGAGCCAGAGATTATATGTAGGGTGCGAAGGGAGCATCTCCCAAGGCATCCAGCTAGTATAGCCTGTCTGTGAGATCCCTCAGACCCAGGGATCTGGGGTCAGATGGCCATTTCATCCAGCAAGGCATTCTGAATTGCAATGAGCTGGTGATCATGAAGTTTAATTTGCCACTCCTCATACTCTGAAATTACAGACAGTTTCCTCACCATGTCTTATGGGAAAGGTGGCCTTTTAAGTCATGACTTTGCACAAATGAAGTTGTTGGGCAAGATCATCTGAAGACATGGGGCAGGGTGTTATCAGTAGGCTGATGACACCCAAATATATTTCTCTATGTCTCAGACTATTGCAGTGAGTAAGCATGGCCTCTCTCCACTGAATGCCTGTCTTAATTTGGTAATGGACTGGGTGAGGGAAAACAAACTCAAATTGAATCCAGGTAAGATGGAAGCACTTGCAATAGGGACCCCTAATCTGGGAATGGAGTTATGCCAGCCAGTTCTGGATGGGGGTCACACTTCCCCTGAAGGACTCTGTCCACAATTTGGGGGTGTTCTTTGACTCATCGCTTCATCTGTCATCTCGGCCTCAGAGGGAGCGATCAGGCAGACCCAGCAACATCAGGGACTGCCTGAAGGACGAGACTTCTCCCTCCTTTAATTGTCACCTTGTATTTGTATTGTATTCAATTTTTACTGTACACCGCTATGATCATTGCGGAATAGCGGTCTATAAATAAAACATATTATTATTATTATTATTATTATTATTATTATTATTATTATTATTATTATTATTATTATTATTATTATCTGATGGCTCAGGTGGATGCGATGGTCAGGAGCACTTATCATCAGCTCCGGCTGATACACCAACTGCGCCCCTTCCTAGAGCAGTGAAACCTTGAAACAGTAGTACATGCGCTGCTAACCTCTCGGCTTGACTTCTATAAAGCGCTCAACATGGGGCTACTCTTGTGCCAAGTTTGGAAACTTCAATTGATACAAAATATGGCAGCCAGGTTGGTTATGGGCACACCACATTACACTGTTCCTAAAATCTCTCCACTGGCTGCCTATTAGTTTCTGTGCAAGATACTGTCCGGGATTGCTGCCAGCAATCTCTGACTTATGCTGATAACCAAGCCTGCAGCCAACACGTGTAGGCAAAACAAACCTTGTGGAGAAGCAGTCAAAGAGCAAGCCGAGGAAACAAGCCGGTGTCGGGGTTGCAGAAAGTCAAGCGTGCCGAAAGACGAGCCAAAGTCAGGAAACCAGAAAGCAGCGTGGTCAAAACAGTCCGAGGTCACAATAGCCAAGAGATAACAAAGGTCCGGTCCGAGGTCAAGGTAGCAAGGTAACAAGATGTCTGGAGCTAGAGCAACAGCAATCACACCAAGGGCTCATGCAATAAACTCTAGCAACAAACTCAAGCCTCTCTTCCACTTAAATCAGGGAAGCTCTCCCTCGAGCCACCTGAGGCTGGTTTGCTAACTGTCTTTCTGCAATCCTCCTGAATCTGCGCCTGCAAGCACTCTCGGCCCTTCTCTCCTGATAAGAAGGTACTTGCAGGCATGCCTCGTCTCCTGAATCACCACTAGGCTGTGGCACCATAGAAGGCCTTTCCTCAGCACTAGGACCTGGTTGGACCTCCTGCTCTGGGGCTGGGGAAGCACAGCTGGGGCCTGGCAGAGCAGAACTAACACCTGGCGTAGCCTCAATCAGCCCTTGCTCTGGAGGAGGCTCATCCTCCTCCTCATCCTCCGAGAGCTCATCTTGGCTGGCCATGACAGATACTAGGTGTTGGTTTTAACCTTTAAAGCCCTTCATAGCTTGGATCCTGACTACTTGTGGGAACGCCTCCTTCCACACAATCCACCCTGCATGCTTTGGTCCTCTGGGAAGAACCTGCTACAACCTAAGAAGACCAGATTTTCAGTGTTGACCCAGAATCCTTTTCATCAGCTGCTCCCAGGCTCTGGAACGACCTGCCAGATGAGATCCTCCATATTACCACCTTGGACGCCTTTAAAAAGGCTATTAAAATGGATCTCTTCCGGCAGGCCTTTCCAGACTAGTGACTTGCTTTCCCCTCCCCCTCCCCCTTACTTTTACCCTTATCTTTATTCTTACCCCGAAACCATTGTTTGTGACTTCGGACCTGGCACTGACATCATTGTTTTCATCCTTCCCCCCACCTTCTAGAAGATGATCCATTTCTTGCTCGAATCTGCCCAAAACTTTTTATTGTATTGGTGCTGGAATGTTTTAAATTTTCTACCTGTTTAATTTCTTTTTAGGGATTGTTTAGTGATTTAATGATTGGGGTGGGTGGGTTGGGGGTTTAAAGGTTTTTAATTGAATTTTTATATTGTTGTTATTTTATATTCATAGTTCTGTAATCTGCTTTGATTCCTTTGAGATAAAGCAGAATATAAATAAATACTATTATTATTATCATTATTATTAAATACATTGATCCTCCCAGCTAATTCTATACCATTATTTACCAGCAGAGCAGCTCCCAGCATCATCAATACACTTGTTCTTTACAATATTATTATTATTATTATTATTATTATTA
>NC_056522.1:349559856-349566945 GCF_019175285.1 Sceloporus undulatus | reverse complement strand
GAGAGTGCGAGTAGGGATGTAGGGAGAGAGAAGATCGGTTAAATAAAGAGGGGCCAGCCCATGCAGGGCTTTAAAGGTGAGTAGCAAAAGTTTGTACCTGATGTGGAAAGGAAAAGTGAGCCAGTGAAGGGAGGACAACAGAGGGGAGACATGATCATAATGGCGAGCGAGTGAAATAATGTGAGCAGCTGAATGCTGAACAGAAATTAATGGGTGGAGATGAGAGAGGGGAAGCCCTGCCAAGAGGAGGTTACAGTAGTCTAGTCGTGAGACCACTAGGGCATGGACCAGTGTCTTTGCGGTAGAAGCTGAGAGATATGGATGGATTTTGGCGATATTATAAAGAAAAAATCTGCAGACTTTGGCTGTAGTCTGGATCTGAGGGATAAATGACAAAGAGGAGTCAAAGATGAAACCGAGACTGCGGGCTTCCTGGACCGGCTGGATAGAGACGTTATTGACAGAAATAGAAAAGGAGTAGTGAAGGGTGGGCTTAGGAGGGAAAACAAGAAGCTCAGACTTGGACATATTGAGCTTCAGACGCCGATGGTGCATCCAGTGGGAGACTGCTGTTAAACAGGATGACACTTGCTGCTCTAGCTCTGGTGAAAGATTAGGGGTGGAAAGGTACAGCTGGGTATCATCGGCGTACAGATGGTAGGAGAAACCAAAAGAACTGATAAGTTTGCCAAGGGAGAGTGTGTATAAAGAGAACAGAAGGGGACCCAAAACAGAGCCCTGAGGAACTCCAACAGATAAGGGGACAGAAGACGAGGTCTGACCACCCGAGACCACTGAGAAAGATCGATCTGACAAGTAAGATGTGAACCAATCGAGAACAAGGCCCGAGAAACCAAGGTCAGAGAGTACATCTATTAGGAGGCAGTGGTCCACAGTGTCGAAGGCCGCAGACAGATCGAGTAGGACAAGGATAGAATAAAGGCCATTCGCCTTGGCCCTCAAAAGATCATTCGAGATCTTAGTAAGGACCGTCTCTGTGGAGTGCCGTGGGCGAAAACCAGACTGGAAGGGATCCAGAATAGGTTTCAAGAAACTCAAGACAGCGTGAATAGACAACTCGTTCCAACACCTTAGAGAGAAAAGGAAGAAGAGAGATTGGATGATAGCTAGCCAAGGAAGAGGGGTCAAGAGAGAGTTTTTTCAGGATAGGGGAAACTAAGGCATGTTTGAAGACTGAGGGGAAGGAACCCGAAGAGAGAGACAGATTAAAGATATAGAGGAGGGAGGGTAACAAAGAGGGGGCAATAGAGATTAGAAGATGAGAAGGAGAGCAGGTGGTGGGTTTTGATGAGTTCAGCAGTGAAAAAAGTTCTTCCAAAGAAACAGGATTAAACACAGAGAGTTTATTAGTAGGAGGGGCAAGGAGATTAATGGTGGGAGCCAAATCATGAGGAGTTAACTCAGAGCGAATGGTAGTGATCTTTGTAATGAAGTAATTGGTGAAGTCGGAGGGAGAAAATAATGGAGAGACGGAGGGAGGAGAGGGTTTTAGCAGTGTGTTGAAACAGGAGAACAAGCGCTGCGGGCGCTTCTAGTTGGCGCAGATCAATGATTTGAAGTAGTCTTGTTTTGCCATCGGCAGGGCATGTGAAAAAGATAGAAGAATGAACTTAAAATGGATAAAGTCGGCCCACTCCCTGGACTTTCTCCAGAGACGTTCAGCTGCTCGGGAGCAGGACCGGAGAAATCTAACAATGGGAGTGATCCAGGGCTGAGGCCTAGTCATAGAAGAAGAGGAGGACACGCGCGTAGAAACTGGGGGAAAGCTATCAAGAGTTGAGGAGAGAGTAGAATTCAGTAAAGACATAGCTGAATCAGCAGAGTCCCCAAGATTGAGAGAAGTGAAGGATGAGTCCAAGGACTGCGTGAGATGGTTAAGGTTAAGAGAATGAAGATCGTGGAACTGGCGGAGGACGGTATAACGGGGAGGTGGGATGTAGGTAAGAGTAAAGGAGAGTAGGTGATGGTCAAATAGTGGAAAATCAGAAGCTGAGTAGTCGGACACGACACACTTGGAGGGGAGAACTAAGTCAAGACAGTGACCAAGGGAATGGGTTGGAGAGTTGGAATGTGGTTGAAGACCGAAGGAAGCTAAGAGAGAGCTGAAGCGAGAGGTTGAGGAAATAGGTTTGTCACCTTGTGTTTTGTGATAGAAACAACTATATGGTAAACAGGTGCAATATGGTCTCCTCCATGCTGATAATAGTTGTACCAGTGCAGATGGGTCCAGTGCCGATGCAGGCAGTGTTGCCAGATTGGATCTAGGATGGGGTTCCTGTAACGTTAATCCTTAACAGATCTTGGAGCAGGATGAGGTATAAATTGAGTATCCCTTATCCAGAACTCCAAAAGTCAAAATAATCCATCCAGACTGCAGATACAATCCAAGTTGACACTTTTTTACTGCCTTTATTTCAGTGCTATGCAAGTCTGAGAATTGTAGTTTCATGAGACATTTAGCCTTCTCTATCATAGAGGTCTGGTGCCACAAAAATACAATTCCCAGAATTCCATAGCATTGAGCCATGGCAGTTAAAGTGGTGTCAACCTGGATAATTTTTGCAGTGTGGATGCAGCCAATGGCAACTTTGTTTCCTGATGGTTCAGTATACACAAATTTTGTTTCATGCACAAAATTATTTAAAATATTATGTACAAAATTACCATCAGGCTATGTGTTTAAGATGTATTCAAAACACAGATGAATTTTATCAATCCTATCTCCAAGAGATAGGGAAGAACAAAAAGGGAAGAACAATAGACCTCTATCAAAAAATCAGAGAAATTAAAGCCAAGTTCAGGCAAAAGGCAGGGATGCTTTATGGAGGAAAAAAAGAATATAATGCAGGAACAAGAAAAAATAAAAAGACACTGGAGGCAACACACAGAAGATTGATACTATAGAGATGAGAGAATGAATGACATTTGGAAAAAAGGAGCCATCTGCAGATGAACCCCAAATTGTAAGAAGTAAAGTGGAATCTGCAATAAAGGAAATGGGAATCCCAAGTGAACTGCTACAGTGCCTACAGACAGATGCAACGTTAGTGCTAACTGAAATATGCTAATATGGAAAACAAAGAGGTGGCCAACAGACTGGAAATGCCCGATATACATACCAACCCACAGGAAAAGACATACTTAAGACTGCAGCAATTACAGGGCAATAGCACTAATTTCACAGGCAAGGAAAATAATGCTCAAAATTCTGCAGCATAGACTCCAACCATACATGGAGAGAGAAATTCCAAAGGTACAAGCAGGATTCATAAAAGGAAGGGGCATTAGGGACTACATTGCAAACGTACTATAGCTAATGGAGTGCATCAAAGAATTAAAAAAAAAAGAATCAGTGTGTATTTCATAGACTACAGCAAAAAGCATTTGATTGTATAGAGCATGGAAAGCTATGGAATGCACTCAAAGACATGGCCATGCCACTACATCTGATAGTCCTCATGAGGAATCTGTACTAAGGACAGGAGGCCACCATCAGAACAGAATTTGGGGAAACAGAATGGTTCCCAGTAGGCAAAGGGATTAGGCAAGGCTACATCCTATCACCCTGTTTGTTTAACTTACAGTATATGCTGAAAACATCATAAGAAAAGCAGAATTAGAATCAGAAAAAGGAGTTAGGAGGAAACAACATCAACAACCTAAGATATGTGGACGACACCATAATATTAGCAGAAGACATTCAGGATTTGGAACAGTTAATAAGGAAGGTCAAAGATGAATGTTCAAAGGCAGATCTGATGCTGAACAGAAAGAAAGCAATGTCTACAGAAGAAATACATAAATTCAATCTAGACAATGAAGGAACTGAAATTGTTAAAGAATTCCCATGTCTAGGATCAAACATTGACCAGAATGGAGACTGTAGTCAAGAAATAAGAAGACTAGGAATGGGAAGGGCAGCTTTGAAAAAACTGGAAAAGATATCGAAGAGAAAAAACATACAACTGAACACTAAGGTCAGAATTGTCCAGGCCATTGTATTCCTAATTGTCATGTACAGATGTGAGAGCTGGACAGTGAAGGAAGCAGACAGAAAGAAAATCAACTAATTAAAAATGTGATGCTGGAGAAGAGTACTTAGGATACCATGGACAGCCAAGAAGACAAACAAATGGGTTCTGGAACAGATCAGAACAGAGCTCTCCTTGAAAGCTAAGATGATCAAGTTGAGACTATTGTACTTTGGCCACATAATGAGAGGGCACGGATCACTTGAAAAAACAATAATGCTCAGAAAGGTAGGGAGTACAGTAGAAGAAAGAGAGGAAGACCACAAACCAGATGGATAGACTCAATCAGGGGAGTTATGGGCCAGGAATTGCAGAATCTGGGTAAGGCAGTGGAAGATAGGGATTCTTGAAGATGTCTCATGCATAGGGTCACCATGAGTTGGAACTGATCGAAGGGAGCTAACACTCCTCACTCCTGGAACCTTCTTCCCCCGCGAACAAGAGCCATCACTTCTTTAACCAGCTTCAAAACGGAGTTGAAGACCATCCTGTTCAGGGCAGCGTTCCCAGGCATTGCATAATTGTCACTTGCTATTTGATGTTCTTTTGTTGCCTGTTTTATTGAATCATTTCCTGTATTGCTATGTATTTTATATGTATTATCCTACTAGAGAGGCCCCTTCCCCACCACCACTCCCTTTGTGTCGTGTCTTTTTAGATTGTAAGCCTGAGGGCAGGGAACTGTCCAGTTAAAAAGATTGTATGTACAGCGCTGTGTAAATTTACAGCGCTTTATAAATAAAGGTTAATAATAATAATAATAATAATAATAATCACTATACCATGCTGGTTCTGTATTTAACAATAACTTTCAACATGTTTATACCTAGTTGTGTTTTGTTTTTTGGTAAGTCTCCTCAAGTCCCAGTTCTAGGAAGACAACACTAAGGAAATTATCACACTTGAAGAATCCCATGTGGAAACTGGGTTTTGAAAGTAGAAAAAACCCGCAAATGCAGGATGTTTTGCAGATGTGTTTGAGCCAAAGAAAAATAACGCGAAAATAAAGCGAATGGAAAGTTGACAAAAAGACACCTTTTTACTTTTGGGAAGTTCCTGAAAGTTAAAAAGGTGTTGCTTTTGTCGACTTTCCATTCACTTTATTTTCGCGTTATTGCTCTTTGAAAGAAACGTCATCTGAAAAACATCCTGCATTTGCAGGTTTTTTCTACTTTTAAATCTCTTTTATGCCCAGGATTTATCTAGTGTGATAAGGTCTTAAGATTCTAAATTACCACACCTATTGCATCCACTCAACTCCATCTCCATTTCCAATTAATTTTCATCTCCTTTGCTAATGATTTATCCACGTGTCTTTCCCTCAGTTTATTCTTCTTTTTTTCTCTCTCTCTAAATTCCAGAACACACATAAGATGGCAGCAACTATACAGTTCTGCACCCAAAAGCTATCCTCACATGACACACCACTAATACTCAGTAGTGACACAGGCAATTATTTTCATTACAGGTCTTTTGTTTTAATCTTAGAGTGTCCTAGAAAATCCCAATTTCTCTAATGTCTTAAAATGTTGTTGTTGTTTGTGCCGTCAAGTCATTTCCAAATTATGGTGCCCCTAAGGGCAATCTATCACGTGGTTTTCTTAGCTGGGTTTGTCCAGAGAGGATTGCCTTTGCTTTCTTTTGAGGCTGAGAGAGTGCGACTTGATCTAGGGCCACAAACTGGATTTCCATATCTGATCAGGGATGCAATCCCTGGTTTCCAGAGTCATAGTCCAGTGCTCCAACCACTACACCACACTGGCTCTCAATGCCATAGAAGAGTCCTTTGAATAAATGGGGAGTTCAGAATCACTTTCTACATGGACACAGTTACAATAGGGAGGACTTCTGAATTACGTCCATCTGGCAGATGTTTAGTCTTAATACAAATGACTACATGTATATGTATATTTTGTATGTTTATATGTTTTATTCCCAATGTTTCCCATTCCTATTTGTTTTTCTGTTTTGTATTTTGCTATTTTAAAACAATACAATTTTTTTTTTTAAATTACTGCTTATCCAAAGTGGCCATTTCACTCTGCCTAATGGTATGGCCAGCCCTGATTTTCTATGTCCCATTCCTTTGTCCTGCACTGGTTCAGATTACCTTCTGTTCCATGAGAATGTCTTCTATAAAAAGTTGGCATGCCACAGTGGGGAACAGAAAACTGGAAAGAGTAAAAGAGGGGGGAAGGGCTTTCAAAGTCTCACCGTACTGATGTTCAGCAACACAGTAAAGAAATTTCTTTTCAAGATTAAACTTTCCCTGTTGAAATGATAACAATGCCGTAGAAACCTATGCTTGAGGTGTCTGGAAGGAATAAAAGGTTTATCTCAAAGCTGCTTATTTATTTTATGTTATTAGAGATTGCCGCTCTTAAGCACTGCAGCTCAGTGCTTATCCCCTGAGAAGCAGACACTTAAATGAAAACAGCTAAGTGCTGTCCAGACTCTATAAACATGGGCAATATCATTAGGAGGGGCATATTAACTTTTATGTAGGTAGCATGGGTTTACTTCTGCCAAGAGGCTATTTATTCCACACAGATTAGCAACAACGGAAAGAAGATGGCTGTTATCTGAAATTATCTACAGGCTGCAAAATATCTGAAAACAAAAGACAAACATTCTCTCTTGAGGTTGGTCCACAGTATCCCTACAAGCAAACACCTGTGCTCTTGTAACTACATGTGGAAACTTGACTATCATCTAAGAAGGATTTTTAATTTTGGTTTTGAGACACTCAACAAAATTACTTATTTTGTGCCATACAAGACTCATTGTGAGACAACACACACTTGGACTCAGAAATTCAAACTTTTCTGACTCTTGTAAAACATTTCATACAATTGAAACCATGCATATGGTGTTAAAATGCCTACAGTTGAACAATCTATGCCAGACCTGCCCAACTTGGCAGTAGGTAGAGGCCAAAATTAAAATAGGCTAACATCCCTCGGGTGGAAGATAGCCTTTAATTCACTATCTATCTATCTATCTATCTATCTATCTATCTATCTATCTATCTATCTAT
>NC_056522.1:349526481-349559846 GCF_019175285.1 Sceloporus undulatus | reverse complement strand
TTAAATTAAATAGATTAATTAATATTAATTCCATCCTCCTCCTCTGCCCAGCCCTCTCCCCAGGAGAAAGTTTAGTGGTAAAGGAGCCTTGCCTATTCTTCACCTGGAGTTCTCCTCGGGACAGGAGGCCAAGCGATAGAGGACTGTATAAAAAGGGAACTGAAAGCATGTAGCCAAGCAGCAAACAGAGAGGGATGGAGGAGCCTTGAGGGGCAAGCTTTTGCCTCTTTTCCTCCTCTGCTGCCTGTCTTTCTCAGGAGAAAGCTGGGTGGAGAAGGATCCTTGCAGGGTGAGTGTTTTCCTGTCCTCCTCCGCCTCCTCTGTCACCCAGACTTCTCCTCATGAGGAAGCTGAGCAGCAGAGGAGCTTTCCAGGGTGAACATTCACCCTTTCTCCTTCTTCTGCACATGGCCCTCCCCTCAGGAGCAGGCTGAGCAGTGGAGGAGGCTTGAAGTCATTCCACATCCTTGTGGGCCACCCAAAATCGTTTGGTGGGCCACATGTGGCCCCCAGGGCCTTATTTTGTGCAATCCTGATTGATGCATTCTTTAGTCAATGAGAAAAATGTATACCAACAATGTATGTATTAGAGAAACTGTGTAAATAAATGTGTATAGCATGTGAGTCTATAAAATGCCTAAGTATTTGTATGCATGCATTAAAACAGCATCTTACAATATAGGGTGTATCCACACTACAAATTTGTAGCACTTTGATACCATGTAAACTGACCTGGTTTCATTCTCTGGGGTACTAGGATTTGTAGTTTGGTGAGCTACTAAGAATTGTTTGCCAGAGGGGTCTCATGCAGTACTTTGGAGAGTACACTAAAGAAGTACCGCATTAAGCTAGAAATCCCAGGATTTTATGGAATGAGCCATGGCAATTATAAAATTGTTATAATTGTGTAGTATGTTTACAGCACTGGTACAAATGGAGGATGGGCTATGAATGCAAAGAATTGCAACAATAAAATTGGTTGTTCATATCTCTGAATCTGAGTTATACAGGGCTATGGCAAGAGGTAACTTCTGCTACTGTGGAAATATGTTACTATTTGTAGCCACACTGATCATCAGAATCTGTTATATGGCTCACATGGTATGCATATTCAGAATAGGCAGGCTCCATATGTGGGCATCTCTGTTTGAATGCTAGAAATTGGGAGATCTACCACCACCATTTGGATTTTCAAACTCTTTTCATGTTGAATATGAAGAAACATGCACATTTTGGTAATTTTTTCAATTTCAAACATAGATTAAGCTCTCCTTGATTTCAAACAGTCAAATTCAGCAGAGAAAGCAGGAAGAGAATAATAATAATAATAAAACTTTATTTATATACCACCCTTCGAAATATCAGGGCGGTTAACAACAATAATACATACATCCAATACAGATTAAAAGCAGTGCAATTAAAACAATAAAAGAACTTGTGCCAAATCACAAGCTACTAACAGAGGGGGGGAGAGGGGGCTCTTAGGGCAAAGAGTCAGGGGTAAGCCTGCTTGAAGAACGTTTTCAGCCCCTTCTTAAATTGGGCCAGGGAGGTTGCTGAACGGAGCTCAATGGGCAGCGAGTTCCAGAGGGTAGGGGCCGAGGTGGAAAAGGCCCTTCTGGTGGTATTAACTAATCTAGCCTCCGGAACTCTTAACAGATGCTGCCCGGTGGATCTGAGTGTGCGGGGCGGATTGTACGGAGAGAAGCAGTCCTTTAAGTACTCTGGGCCCAAGCCATTTAGGGCTTTATAGGTTATAACCAACACCTTGTATTGCGCCCGGAAGCGAATAGGCAGCCAATGTAGGTCTTTTAAGACCGGTGTTATATGACTGGTCCTAGGTATGTTAGTGACCAGTCTTGCTGCCATATTTTGCACTAATTGCAGCTTCCGGGTATGGTACAAGGGTTGCCCCATGTAGAGCGCATTGCAGAAATCCAACCGAGAGGTTACCAGAGCGTGTACCACTGTTTCTAGGTCCCCCCGGCTCAGGTAGGGACGCAGCTGGTGTATCAGCCGAAGCTGATAACAGGTGCTCCTGACCGTCGCATCCACCTGAGATGTGAGGTGGAGCGACGAGTCAAGGAGCACCCCCAGACTGCATACAGAGTCCTTCACGGGAAGCGTGATCCCATTCAGGACAGGTGGAACCACCACCATCCCTGGGCCAGGAGAACCTATCACGAGTACTTCCGTTTTCTCTGGATTCAAGCTGAGTCTGTTTTCCCTCATCCAGCCCATTACTGACTCCAGACAGGCATCTAGAGGAGAGATGCCATCCCCGGTCACTGCATCAGTCGGAGACATAGAGAAAATTATTTGGGTGTCATCAGCGTACTGATAACCCCGCGCCCCATGTCTCCGGATGATCTCTCCCAGCGGTTTCATGTAAATGTTAAAAAGCATGGGAGACAGAATGGCTCCTTGAGGGACCCCAGATGTTAGGGGCCTCTTGTCGGAGCACACGTCTCCCAGCTGCACCATCTGGAACCTCCCAGAGAGGTAGGATTGGAACCACTGGAGCACAGTGCCTCCAATTCCCACCTCTGCCAAGCGCTCCAGAAGGATACCATGGTCTATAGTATCGAAAGCCGCTGAGATGTCTAAGAGCACCAACAGGGACACGCTTCCCCTGTCAATGCCCAGACGGAGGTCATCGACCAAGGCGACCATGGCAGTCTCAACCCCGTAGCCTGCCCGAAAGCCGGTTTGAAATGGGTCTAGATAATCCGTTTCATCCAGGATCGATTGGAGCTGGATCGCAACCGCCCTCTCGATCACCTTACCTAAAAATGGCAACAACGATACAGGCCGATAATTATTGAAGATGGCTGTATAAGGAGCCTGTCCAGATAAAAAAGTGGCAACCCTAATTCAGCACCACAAATATGATAGGTTCAAATGCAGATCTTCAGGAGAGATGTATGCAAAACCTTTGAATTGGATAGGAAAATCTGTCAACTTTATGCCCCTCCCCCACTTGTTTTGTTTATTCTCATTGGAATTGAGAAGAAATTTATGAATACTGAAAACTTGTTATAAAAAAAATAGATGAAATTGTTGTATATCACTATGTGGCAAATTCTATCTAATATGAATTATGGCCATTACCTGGATTTATGTCCAAAAATATTTATTTAATATCCCATCTTTTCCCCCAATATTGGAAGGGCAACTCAGTGTTAAGTTAGAACAAAATGCAGTTTAACATAATACAGTACAAATGTTAAAAATAATGTAACATTCAATCACATTAAAACCTTAATTTTAAACAGTTTTTAAAGGCCATTTAAATATAGTACAGTGGGCCCTTGATATCTGCTGGAGTTTGGTTCAAAGACCAGCTGTGGATACCAAAATCTGTGTATGCTCACATCCCATTAAATACAAAGGTGCAGTAAAATTGTGTCCCTTATATAAAATAGGAAAATCAATGATTACTTGTTGGAATATTTTCAAGCCATGGATGGTTGAATCCATGGATAAAAAATCTGTGGATACCATGGGCTGACTGTAATAATGATTTTTTAAAAATACAACACATCACATTTAATAGACCTTCTGCAATGCACAGTTAGCATCCAAAAGCCTGGATAAAGAGAAAGACCATGATAAAGACCTTTCTATAGTATCTTTTTTTCTTAAAAGGAAGGGAATGTTGAGGTTACTGATCTTCCATTTATACCCTCTTATTGAAGATTTCTTTGAGGATATTGGAATATTGAGTTTCAAGGAGGGCAATGGAGAGATTCACTGTGTACACTGGTGCTTCCCATTCATCAACTTCTGCTTCTGTAAATAGCCCTAAGTGAGAAAATCAAACTATTATGTTTTGTAGATGAATGATCAGCAAATGCTCAGAAACTCATCTGTCATGGTCTAGTTTTGCAGCATGACATAAATAATGAAGCCAGCATTTTCAGCATTCATAAAAAAACAGGAGCCTAGGCTTGTGGTTTACATATAAATCCACTTTTAATTAGAGTGGAACCAATACAGTAATGGAATGATTCTCAAGTCTAGTGGTAGGTTAAAGGGCTTATCATTTGTCCTTCACAAACATAAAAGGTCAGTGCAATGTGCAATAAGGCTTCCAGACTATTAAATCCAAGAGTTGATTGTATTCCTACATTAATGCCATGAAGTTCAGGAAGTGGCATGGGGAATTCTGAGTTCTGCAGCAAGAAAGAACAGCTTTATGAAGGACATGTTATTTCCCAGGGGGTTTTGCACTCTGACCAGTGACATACAACCCCCTGCCTCTTGAGCTTTTTATTAAGAAGTAAATCCCACTCTCTTAAATGTGGATTTACTACAAAAATTGTGAATAACAAATGCATCCTTAAACTGCAGTCTTGGGCACATTTTGTTTGGAAGGGCACAACAATAGGACTTAATTCATAGTAAACATGCACAGTTACTTTTCTGGATAAATTCTTCAGAATGATAGATTGTTTTCACCCAAGGAGTGAGATGCTCTAGAAACAATGTTACCAGGATTTGGTTTACTTTGAAGGAGGAAACTTGGGCTGGAGTCTTGTTGGTGTCCTGTATCTGTATGTGCCTGTCATTGCCCATGCATAAATTTAGTTATGGAAGTGGTTGGACACTTGTGTGATGTGGAATGATTGCATATAGGTCAAGGTCATGGAAGAGGAGTTGTGCATGCAGTACCATAGCACATAGATGTGCATGTCCATTGTACATGGATAGGCATGCCACACTACATGGCATTTGGTTTTGCATTCAGTTGCCCATTTGGTGTCTTGATTTACCAGTGCAATGCTGCCATTCAACACAAGAGTTGTGTAACATGCAGTAACTTCTCAGGAGGAGATTTAGGGCCTTATGATGTGAGAAAAGAAAGCTGAAATGGAGTGGGAGAGTAGCAGATTTCTCCATGCCTCTCCACATGCTGTTGTAACACTTCCATCTTCCTTCCTGAAGGAGACAGTGATAAAAGCAAGCCTTATGTCAAACAGAGGCAATTCTGCAGATTCACTGCAGACTGATTACCCCCTTCCCCCAAAAAAGGGTTACCTTAGAGAAGTGTCTGTGGGCCTACGCTAGAGTAGGAGTGCATTATGAGGACCTAGCTCTGAAAGCAGAGTAGATATTATTAGATTCTTCTTATTATTAGATATTATTAAACTGGAGTAGATATTATTAGACTCTCCATCCCCAAAGCCTCAATGTCAGGGATGATGGCAGCAATAAGTCAGCAATATCTGCAGAGCTATAGTTCCCCACTCCTACTGTAGCTTAGGCCCACAGACCTTCTCTAAGGTAACCTGGGTTTGTTTGTTTGTTGCCCCTGCCCCAAAGACAATCAGTCTGCAGAATTGCCTCTGCACATTTCATGCATGATCTTCACCCAAAAAGTGCAAAGGTGAACCAGGGGAATAGGAATTCAAAAACATATCATTTAAGATGCCATCTGAAAGGTGTTAAGGAAAAGATGGATAAATGAATGATTTGAAGACAGAGACAGAATGCCAAACTTCCAAGTCTGGGCTCTTGAGAAAAAGGGGTCCAACACATATCTTTGGGTATTTGAATGAGGCAGCCCTGAAGAACTGAAGGTCACAGACATGGATGTATGGGGAGATATCTTATTTCTTATCGTCTGAAATGGTAGTTCTTCTTTGGTAAGCCAGCTATTTTGGACTTCAACTAGCATCCCTGACCATTAGCCATCTGGGGCTACTGGGATTTGAAGTTCAGAATTTCTGCATGATCTAAAATACTCTAAAGCAGGTCTATTCACAATATGGTATGTAGA
The DNA here is from genome assembly GCF_019175285.1 of Sceloporus undulatus. Taxonomy (NCBI): domain Eukaryota; kingdom Metazoa; phylum Chordata; class Lepidosauria; order Squamata; family Phrynosomatidae; genus Sceloporus; species Sceloporus undulatus. Next base: position 349,554,064 of record NC_056522.1, on the reverse strand, counting down.
CAGGTGTTGGTCCTCAAACTATTGGCTGCTGGTCTACGGCAGGTTTCCAGGAAAGAATGAAAGTTATAGTCAATGGTTACAAATATGGTACCAATTCCAGGAACACTAGGTGTGGGCAAAACCTGCTGGTTCCCCACATCCGATAGCTTAAGAAGCACTGTTCTAAAGTGAAAATACCCCATGCCTGCAAACCACCATGAAGCTGCTATCGCCAGGGGACAAAAGGTGTATTATTGTAAATAGGATAATTTAGCTCTACATTGCCATGAAGTAAACACTGTGTGTTTGTACATGTGCATGTTTTAAAGTCATACTTCACAGTGATTCTGTGGTCAATCTTTGGTGTATTTTATTTTCCTTTCTTGGAACAACCTCAAAGTTTTTCAACATTCCCACAAAGAAAACTCTGACTTTTTTGAAGAAACAGATCTGAGATCTATTATATTTAGCCATCAACTTTAAACTGTGTCTAAGTTTTCTGGCCTTGCAAATTCTTTGAACTTAGATGTTAGTGGCATGTCATTAAAGAGCTGAGAGACCTTGTAGGTCATAATGTTGCAATAGGAAGCAAGTGATAGGAACCTCAGCAAAGACATGCTGTTTAGCATACGTCATCGGTTCTGATTTGTATTTCCGTTCTGGCATTCAGAATTAACCTTCCCAGCTGAGTAGCAGTGCTGCAGATTGAAGGCAGGCCACCGAGCCAAACCAACATGTCATTTGCCATTAAGATTCAGGAATGAGTCACCCAGAAGTAGTAGAAGAAGAAAAAGAAAGCCTCCACTAAAACTTCACAAGACGCTTCCTGCTTTCTGGCAAGTTGAAAGAAATGGTCTCATCATTTAACAAAGTCCTTTTAGCTTCTCTTCCCTTGAAAACCACTTTTCTCGTATCAGTTTCATCTTTTTAAGATTTGTATTAAATCCACACACTACAGGAAAGGTCAAATCAATCAAATTAAGTGGCACCAATGGATACTGTGGGCTTGTTTCTTTGTAGGCTTTGCCCAGGAAATTTTGTCAGACAATTTCCCAAACAAAAGTGCTGGATGTCTATTTCCAGCTACCAATTCAGTAATGGCAGCAAGCTGAGAGTTTTGTATAGTCAGCCCTCGGTATCCACAGGGGATCTGTTCTGGACCATCACCACCACGTGGATACCAAAATCTGCAGATGCTCAAGTTCCATTGTCCCCAATGGCGGCAAAAGCATACAGCTGCACCGTCATTAGGGACAAAAAGACTTAGAGGGCCACCAACCCTGGGAGGAGGAGGATCACCGGGAGCGCCAGGACTGTGGCTATCCACCAGGAGGTGAACCAGGCACCAGATGGGGTGAGAGGAGAAGGAGAGCCCAGTGGCACCTCTGTGCACAGAGAGGACAGCGTGCACAGAGCAGGGTGCATGGCTGGGGGATCAGGCATCGAAAGACTCCCAAAGGGGAGGAACAAGAGGATGGAGGGCCCCAAGAGCAGCTGGGCTGGTTGCTTTTTTATTTCCTTCCTTTCTTGCCTGGGGCTCAGCCAGCCCTTCCTCCCCTTCCTGGTGGGTCTGACTGTCTTCCCTCCTTCCTGGACAGAGCAACCAGGAAGGGGAGGAAGGGATGGCTGACTCCCAGGTAAAAAAGCAAGGAAGTAAAGAAGCGACCACCCCAGTGGCTCCTTCTCCTTCATGGGACTGCAGGAGAAGGGGAAGCGGTCAACGTGTGTCTGCCTGGAAGGACCATCCAGGGCATGGCAAGGCTGGTGGTGTCCTCCAGGGAAGGAGAAGGAGAGTCCACCCATCTGTTTGCACTTTCCTTGATGCATGCCCTGCACCCTCGCTCTGAATGGAGGCATCACTGGGCTCTTTTTCTTCTCACCCCATCCAGTGTCTGGATTCCCTTCTGATGGGTAGCCACAGTCCTGGCCCTCCTGGTGATCCTCCTCCTTCTAGGGCTGGTGGCCCTCTAAGTCTCTTTGTCCCTAATGGCAGTGAAGCTGTGTGATTGCACCACCATTAGGAACAGTGGGCTTTCCATCCGCGAATACTCAAATCCATGGATGACAAGTCCATGGATACCAAGGGCCAGCTGTACTGTGCCATATAAGAAGATTTAAATAAAGTTTTGACCAAACATTCTGTTCAAACCTTTTTTTTTTTTTTTTTTTTTGGCACACAACTGAGACCCTGGAGTGGCAGAATTGGGGAACAAATTTCTATTCAATACAGACACTGAGATGAGATAATGGAATATGGCTTTAGATGGACCATGAAAAATAGCTTCACAATTCTAGCAAGAATACAAGGGAAGGAATTAGGGTAAAATTTGGATTTATCCCTAACAAATGGCTGCCACAGAGTCTAGTATAATTTAATTGTGTCTGTATATAATGGTGAAATAGAAATACAGCGGGATAAAGAGAACTTAGCTTGTAAGCCTTTGTCAGATCTTTCATTCTCCCTTCCTCTATAAAGTGCATATTGTAACCTTTTCCCATTCATACCTTAAAGTATGTGTAGCAAATCTTTTGTGTTATTCTTAGAATCCTCAACCAACCTGGCCAATAGTAAGTAAATAAATTCCGACTTATGACAACCCTAAGGCAATCCTATCATGCAGTTTTCATAGCAAGATTTGTTCCCCTGAGGCTGAAAACATGTGACTTGCTCAATGTCACCCAGTGGGTTTCATGACCAAGCAGAGAATCAAACTCTGGTCTCTAGAGTCATAGTCCAACATGGCCGAGATGATTAAATTGAGGTTGTCAGACATCAGCTACATTGTGAGATGAGATGACTACTAGAAAAGATAATAATGATAGGAAAGGTGGAGGGATGTAAAAAGAGTGGGAGACATAGCAGATGATTAGACTCAATCAAGGAGGCCACAGCTATAAGCCTGCAGGACCTGAGCAGGGCAGTTAATGACATGGGAGCTTGGAGGTGCGTCATTCACAGGATTGTCATGAGTCAAGGCCAACTTGAGGGCAGTTAGCAACAAACTACATTAGAAAAAGAGCATGGGAGGTTAATGTGGCATATGGTGGCAACAGCACGTATAGTTTATGCTAAATGTTGGGAAACAGTTGATAGTCATTTAAGTGTAGATTAGTTTTTAAAAGTATTGAAAGTAGTAGAAATTGATAAATTAACATTTTTATTAAGTGATAAATCAGAGCGTTCGGAGTTTTTTAGAGACAGAGATTGGGATGTAGTTGTGGAATATCTGGGAGGGAGAAGGGTTTTCAGACGTTTTATCTAAAAGCTAATTTTCAGAAGCGGCAAATGAGCTTGGAAGCTGGTTAAGATGTGATGTAAATTTCTCCCCGGTCATATTTAAGAATCCTAGTGCATATTAACCTCTTGTGGAGTGGTAGCTATTCATTCCTTGGCCCTTTTAAGATGCTGGGATGTATAAAAAAAGACAACTAGACAGCCAAAGGAAACACCAATTTTTCTACTAACTTTATGGATGTAAAATGACTTTTTGGGGGGTGGGGAGGGGGCTCTTCAGAGCTCACAGTGTTGGATTCCATATCAATTCTGTGGTGAATCCATCCTGGGTTTTTGAAGAAGCTACCCATGGTGCTGAATTCTAACCCAAAGCAGGATCAATACCTCAGATAGCTACTTTAAGGCATAAAGTGAACTCTAGAACAGATTCACCAACCCATTGACATGAAAGTCAGTAGTCATCACTGATGGCTTGGAATAAGGGAAGAATGTAAGTCTCTGTGGGGGATTTTCTTCATGACATGGCCATTAGGTTGATGCAAGATCTTACCTGAGCAAAAATTCTGTACATGAAATGAAATGCACAGACATGTAGGCTCAGTTACATAATCTTTAAAGTGAAGCTTATAGCTACACAACACATATAGATAAGCACAGTGTTTTGTATATAAACGACAGGAGTAATATATGAGCAACATCCCATAACAGGTCTATTAACATGCATGTCGCTGTCCTTGAAACATTTGGAGTTCTGTCTTTCAATGAGCCATAACACTGAGGTCATGGTCACTTGTGCTCATTAAAGTTCCCATGGAGTTCTCCACAAAGATAGGGTAGCAGCTTCCATAGTGTGTGCCAATTACTCTGCTAATTAGCTGACTTTCCTCATACAGAGAGTGTCTATTGAATGAATTCTTAATTGGCTCAGAAGGTTGCTAATCAACATATTTTACATTAAATCTTGCCAGTGTGTTTAGCTAATTTAGCTCCTACTGTTGTGTAGTAAACCCAATAATTGTAAATGTTCTTATTTTGTTTTTGTTTTTTTAAAGTGTTAGAGCCAGGACCACTTTCTTACTGGGGAAAGGGCACAGGTATTTCCAGTTTTGGAGAGTGCCGGATTGGAGAAGAAAAGAGGGGCTCTCTAGAATTCTACATTTTCTTTATTTTAGCTTGAGGTGGCACAAGCTGTAGCAGAGAATTCAAATGCTTTGCTTTTTCAAGACAGTGATACAAGTTTAAACTGTCGTTATGGGATATGTATCTCTTTTTGCACAAAACAGTTAACAAAAAGAGAAATGAAATTATGAAAGCATCAATGAAAACATGAAAATAATAGACGAGATCCTGCATCAGTAGACATAGTTACAGAGGCAGAGCACCATAATTGTAACTAGGTCTTCTGATACAGTGTCCCACACAACTCACCTTAGAAACCAAGCATCCATAGCAACCAAAGGAATTCTCTGGAAAACAGCATGTTGAAAGATGATACATCCAGACCCCTCCTGCATCAAATCTTGCTGGTAGAAGTGGTCTGGACATGTTATCATTCAGCATCATGCTTTCCAGCACCTCAGAACTCCTTTGGTTGATGTGACTATCTGGCATCTAAGATGTATGGGGGGAGGTAAATTGTGATCGTTGCAATGGTACCCAATAATAAATGTGAACAGAAATACTTATAAGCTTGTAAGTCTGGCTTACAACACCATAAATACTGAAGAGGATGTCAGCCAACATTTTTAAATACCCAGACCCAACAGTGGGGTTATTACTAAAAACACTGTAGCAAGATCTCAATCAACAGTCAGCATACCTCAAATGATTTCTTTTAAAAATTACATTCTTCAGGAACAAACATTGTAAGATGATTTCAGGATTTTAACTGTACAAACTGGTGTTTTGACATGCGCATGGCAACACAATCAGAAGCTTCAGGGATTTATCTAGGACCCCATCAGCACATCTTCCATCTGAAAATCTCATAAATTAATCTTTCAAGAGTAAATCCCACAGCTGCCATACTGAAGAAAAGAGGAACCAAAGGCAGCCATGTTGGTCCAGAAGAAGAAAAAAAAATCCAGAATCTGAAGTTGGAAAATATATTTACATGGAGCTAAGAAACAAAAGTAGTGTCCAGCTATGGGGAAAGAAGATATACTTCCACTCCATGAAAGTGATGAAATAATGAAATCCAGCTTGTTAAAACATATCAAGACTTAAGAAAACTTAAATCATTCTGTAGATAAAGTTTTTGGCATGAGGAAAATATACTCTGAAATCCTGGATCATCCCTATATATTCTTATGTTTTCTATGCATATCACAGCAGGAGACAGTAAATCGCTTTTCTAAATGTCAGCATGAGTATAATCTGTCTGACCCATACCAGCTCATATAGGTCACAGAGTGCTTTATCGAGTGGTATTTTTTTCTTTTTAAAGTGTTACAAGCCTGTAGCTTGTTTCTGCTCAGGAAGAGACCTTGCTGTTTGTGGCATATGGTGAAAAGCACAGGGAGAAATTCAAACAAATGGCGATTTACTCCTCAAGAGAAATAATTTCCTTTTTTTCCCCTATTTTAAATCCATCAGAGTGGCATTCACATTAATAGAGAGACTGACATGCAATGCTTTTATCTCATCAGCCTATTCCACTCATCTTTCCTCAGCAAACAGTATGCAGAACTATTTGCTGGATGTTGCAAAAGCAAAAGAACAAACAATGGAATAATTAGTCCAGAATGTACAGTCATCCCAATGGACAATACATCAGCATTTTTAAAGATTTAGAATGGCACAATAGTAATGGGACTGCAATTCACATGTGTAGTTCACACAGCTACCATACACCTGACATTTTCTTGGTGTCTGTGGTGTATTCTGTGACATTTAAATACTTACACATTTAGATACCTCTACATAGTGAAAACCCTCAGGATTCTGAATTTGATAGCACTAACGCAAGAGAAGAAAGGCAGTGTGGTGTTGTGATTTGCGTGATGGATTAGGACTTGGAAAAATAAGGGTTTGAGTCCCCACACAGCCATGGAAACCCGCTGAATGACCCTGGGCAAGTTACACTCTCTCAGCATCAGACAAAAGTAATAGCAAAATGTCTCTGAATGAGCCTTGCCAAGAAGACCCTATCAATGGTTCACCATAAATTGGAGTCAAGTTGAAGGCAAATAACAACAACATAGATAACAACACATAAGAGCATTACAGTCAAACTTCATACAAAAAGCATAATCAATACCAATAAAACATTGTTAGTTGTAAGGGATATTTTTAAGAATTAAAAACAAGAGAGGAAGGGACCAAATCACACAAAGAAGAATAGCAGGTCCACAGTTGTCAGCATGTATCTTTCTTGGTACAAACTACATCAAACCTTAGAATGACCAAAGTCAGCCCTTAAAGAAATAGCAATCTTGGTCCCTGCCATACATCACAAATTAGTGGCAGCTTGTGCCCACAAAGTCTGGTGGGGCAGAGGGCAGGGTCACCAGGGCAAAGCCATTTTGCTGATGCTACCCAATTCTGTTAGCAATAGATACCAAGGAGACTGTGGACGTCTGGGTGCAGTGATGGACAGGACATGAGAGAATAAATTGAGGCCCAGTTCAAGCAAGATGAAAGTTCTGATAGTCAGTAGGAAACCTAACCAAGAGATGGGATTACATTTTCTGAATTGATTTCAACATGTCTTGGATGAAGTGCTACTTCTGAAAGAAGTAATAGCTGCTGTGGCCCAGCTTCAGCTGATATAACAGCTGTGCCCTTTCCTAAGGAGGGCATATCTGGCTTTCTTTGGTTCATGTCTGAATTAGAAAAAGCAAAATCCAGACACATTGCTGGGCAGCAAAACCTGCCTTCAGGATGGAGACATTCTTGCTGGCCTCAAGCGATAGAGACCAGAGGATTGTTAAATGGTAGCACCCTTGCACATGCCACCAGGCACTGAAATAGTTGGGCAGAGCACAGCACTCTTCAGCACCCGCAGCCCACCTATCCACCCTACAAGAAGGGCATGAAATGGCTTGTGATCTTTGGGGGCCAGCTAAGGTTTTGTTTGGTTTTGTTTTCCCTTCCTATCCATGGCACTTTCCGCCTATCCTCAATTGTTGTAGATGGCACATGGACAATTGACTTTGGGTGTGGCAGTTAAACAGGAGGGCACTGGCAGGGGGACAGATACTCAAACCACTACACCAAGCAGGCTCTCCTTATGCTGATTTACTTGGAAGTATAACCATCACCACAGTGCTCAAGGCAGCACTTTCTCTTAACTGTCCCTATCTTTTTTCATGGCCTTCTCAAGTTTCCTAGCTTCCACTATTGCTGACCTTGATCCATAAAAGTCCCTGCAAAGCATGTTACCTGCAAAGCATGAAAAAGACTGGCAGACATCAGCGCAGTGACCCAGTTGCCCTAATAGAATAGACTTCACTACCACAAATATTCCCTTAAATACATGGAGACCTCAGTTCACTGTTAGTTTAACTTGTCCCTTCCTGCTTCTGCTTGATCAGAAGCCTTGCTAGACTGGAAAAATAGGAGCATTAGCGAATATAGCAATAACCTGTCAAGATAGGTGTGCCCTTGTGTTCTGGAATGATTTCTTTCATCTGAGAAACATTGGTGAACACTTCTAGAAGAGCAGCTGTGAAGTCTTTGTGGAATGTCTTTGGCAGAGGAAGTAATGGATAATATAACGTCTGTTGCTCATGCATGCCAGTTAGATGTATCTCAACATATCCAGTTCTTCTGTAAACACCATCTTTTATGGATGTGACCCTGTCATGGCAAACCTCAGCACTCACTTTGAGACAGAATTATTAACTCCCTCACCACCACCCAAGAGAGAACTCATTTTCCCTCCCCACTGCTGATCCAGCATTTTGTACAATTCTTTTAGTGGAACTACATCCTGGGTAAGATTGAACATGGTTTGAGATTCTTAACCTGCTTCAGCTACCCACATGACATTTCATATTGTGATCAGTCATTGTTTCCATCAGCTAACATAACTGTCACATTAAGTTCAGTTTATGAATTGTACAAACATTCTGTAAAACTACTCACACACACACACACCCTTTGAGCTGCACAGATTTGGGTCTACTTACACATTTGTATAACTCACTGCAATGCATACTTAACATTCTGGTTTTCTGTCTTGTAGCATCATTCATAAAGAGTAGAAAGCATGGCACTTCAGAATTTTTTCTATTCTATTTATTTCTGCACACTTCCTATGCAGAAAATATTATGCCTTGGATTGAAGCAAAAGATGACTTCTAAGCTTGCCAGGATCTATTTTTCTCAGCCTCTTCTATTTCAATCTGTGTTTTTGTTCAGAACTTTTCCAATACAAGCCTATTTCTAGTCACAATCACCTGGAAAAATATGTATTCAGTTTCAAGAACTTTATTCATTTCTAAAGGTGGGACCCATGTCACAGATTGGCGTAACTGGGTAACTGTCAAGGGCTTAACAGAGAAGAGAGTGATAGGTCTCTCTCTGATCATCTCAGTCTGGGCATGGTGGCAGAAGCACTATGTATAGAAGTCCAGTTCCATGCTCTGAGCACCAAGAGGTATCCATGAGGAATTCTTCTTTTTCTGACACTAGAAGTAAAGTGCTGTGTATTAGAGTAATGTCCCTTCTCATGTTGTGGCAACTGGTGTGTCTCTTGTGAGCTGTTGCCCTGACAGGTATCACTGTCCTTGAACTGTTCCTTGAGGCTTAGACATCACAAGAAGTCCTCTAGATTCTCACAGAACTGTATCATATGTATGGATTTGGAGAAGCAGAAAAGTAAGCCCCATGGCAGAATAGACTCCTTATCGTGGCTTAAAATGTAGTTGGATACAAGGGTCCAAAAGTGGATTTCACAGCTGCTCCTTTGATCATGATTGCCTGCATGCCTACTCTGTCCTGTTAGTCTAGAGATGGAACACAAGTCAGTGATGCGATCAAAGTGAAAGAGTAGTAGCTACTATTCTTCATGACACCAATCCTACTGCATCCAGTTTAAAGTGGGTTTCAGGGGGCATTTACAGCCATGGCAATAGTGTCATGACTCTGAATATGTAGTATAACTCAATATGGAGCAGTTATGAATCCATAATTCTAAATCTGTAACTATAATACAATATGCCCACCAATATTTTAAATTTATATCACTCTTGTGGACTGTGTATATAAATTTTCCATTTGTTCCAGCAGAGTTTTTATTATGTTCTCCCTGTCTCCCTTCCTCCTCCTCCCATTGCACATTCCCAAGCAGATTACGATCTGTATTTTTTTCATCCTAAAGAGACTATGCAACAGAGCTACCTCTGCTCTGAGTATCTCCCTTACATCTCCAAACACACCTCTCCACCACTCTCCACAGACACATTTTCCCACTTCTGCCTGGAATGTGTCTTGAGGGAATACCCAGACTTGACAATAACAGCTCTATATAGTAGTTTGGGATAAAAAGCAATGAATATGTTATCCAGCTATAACAACATAGAGGATGACTTGGCGAGCCAAAAATAATTATGGACTGTCACTAGGATTTGGCTGGAATACTGAGCTAACACCTCTACTCTTACAATCCATTCTTTGGGGTCTTTTAGAACAGACCTCCACTTTTACAGAAAGGTGATGTGAGAAAGCTCTGGTTTCCACTGCCCGTGCTGCATCTGCTCTCTGTCTGGCCCCCCATGTTAGCAGTTTAATGCTGTTCAGGAGCACAGTACTGTGATACAGTTTAACAAGATTAAAACATTAAGACATTGGGGTGAAAGTCATAAAAAAGGGAAACCAATCACCATCTTATATTTCTTCCTCCACATTTGGCAGACATGTCAAGTTTCCTCCCCATCTTTTGAATTGGATAGGAATTTACCAAAGGTAAGTGTGAAATAGATTTTGGCTTAAAAAAAATTCAACATGGTTGCTATGAACTAAAATCCAGGAATTGTAAGTCAGAAAAGCAGCATCTGTAGATATAAGAAAATGAGCTTTCCTGCCTGTCCTTTGGTTTGATGCATTCATGATTCTACAATGAGCCAATGCAAGACATTTTGCTACTTGAGACAACCTTGCATATGGTACACTTATTAGTGGCATAACTCAAGGCATAGGCCAAAATTTAGTCTTCTGTTGAATCTAGGGTAAATCACCCAAATCCAAATGTATATTAAAAGGAAATCAGTGGTTTGGAAAAACCTATAGAATCACACCTGGCCCCTAGAGGAATGATACTTGGTCTTAGTTTTGTGAACACAGGTAAAAAATATAGGGAAGCAGAAGCAGAAACATCTGAGGTAAAAAGACATTATCACACAAGGCTATAAAGGTAGAATTTTAACAAGAAGTGTATTTGGCCCATACTTGTCACACAACATTATGTCAGTCCTGCTGCTGCCTTGCATTCCATTTGTTACTGTAGTGTGTCTTTTCATTGATGGGCAACACCCATCAATAGACCCAGTCTTCTTCTATTCCATTACAGTACTGCCTTCGTGCAACAGGTCCATTCCACTGCAGTTCAGCTTCTCAGGCAGTCATGTAGTGTGAGTGGATGTGATTCTGCTCCTCTTCCCTTCCCCTCCCCCTTGCAGTGACCATGGCCACTAACAGCTTGTTGAAGCCAGCTGCTATGTGCACATTCACACAACAGCTGGCTTCTGGAGGCAGTTGACAGCCACAATTGCTTGTTCCCATCTTTTCTCCCAGAAGGATGTGTTTGGCAATGTGGAAAACAAACCATTCAACCATGGATTGCCAAAGCACAATTGTGCAGAAAAATATGATAAGAAATGATGCCAAACCAGCATGCTTCCACTCTTAAACTAGCACAGTTGTGGCGGGCTAGCAGGCTGGTGTGATAAAGTCCATAGAGGCTTGCAGGCAATTAGATCATAATGTCAGATGGTGGCTGAGGTCTTGGCATAATACTCCCACTCTATTCCCAAGGAGTAACCTGGAAAAACTAGTTACCACTATTAAGGAGCCCTGGTAGCACAGTAGTTAAATGCCATTACTATAGCACTCACAGCCATAAGGTTGTGAGTTTCAGCCTAGTCAGGGCTCTTAGGTCCACTCAGCCTTGCATCCTTCCATAGGTCACTAAAATGAGTACCCAGTTTGTTGGGGGCAATTATCTTACACATGGTAAAGTGCTTAGGGAGTGCTTATGTACACTGATAAACAGTATAGAAATGTACTTGCTCTTGCTCTTGCTATATATAGGATGGTCTAAAGGAGAAGTGGGGATCACAAAGCCATCCAAATGTTATTATGTAAAGGGTACTTGTAGCATCTTTGGGACTCACTGTTCAAAAAATGTTGTAACATAAGCTTTCATAACTTCTTTCACACAATCTCAAAGGTGCTACAAGATCCTTTTGCATATGGATATTCCAGACTATCATGGCTATGTCTCTGAATTCCACCCTAGATGTTGTTAGACTGCAATGGTGTAGGATGCCGGGAGTTTCAGTATGGCAACTTCTAGAGAGCTACACAATTTCTACTCTTGGCCTAAAAGCATAGTGTCAGCATGCATCCCATGGGGAGTTTTCAGTTGTCCATGTTGATGCTTACAAACATGATTTGCTGTGGCATGATCAGAGGTGAATTTTTTCTGACCTTTCACATTATTGGTGGTCGATGATATGTCTTGGAACACTATCTATGTAGCAAAACCATGCCACAGGGTGTTTTGCTATGGTCATTTGTGTAGATGATACCTTTCCACAAGGAAATACTTGGAAAAGGTGATCTGGATGCTAGCTAATACTAAAGCTCACCATTATCCAGTGAGCTACTGAAAAGCTTTTAGAGCAAGACACTTCTAATTTATCACTGAAAAATGAGCAATATAAAGCAGAACTGCACTGAGGAGGCAGGTCTTATAAATCCCTGGGGTACAGATGTCACTACTGTGGTAGAGACAGGCTAAAGTTACAGGATTAAAAAAAAGACAGATTAACACAGGAAGAAAAGAAAATTTATTTCAGCAAATTAGTACATCTTGATCAGAGCTGACACTGTTCATTAAGAACTAAAAGTAGTTGTATATGTATTGAAGGAACTTCTATGATTTGACCTTACAGACCGAAGGCATTCTCAGCAAAAGAACTGCATTTCCTTCCCCAAGCCACACTCCCAGTATCTGAGATTCAAAAATCCAATCACATGTAAGTTTTAATTTGCTGAATATGATTAATAAGCTTTCTAAAACTCTTAATAAGGTTGCCATCAATATCTTATGTCTTAATGTGCTCAGAGTGCTGGCTCTTTAATGAACCACACACATGCAGATTCCAATCCAAATATCTTAATCGATATAAGCCCTGTAATTGTCAAATATAGTTTTACAGAAGTCATTTTTTGAAATCTGAAAACATGAATGTATTTTCAGCTGCCTATTAAAAATCTTTTTCCCCTAAAGAACTTAATGACCATCCAGAAATATCAGAGCAAATATAGAGTTAGGAATGAGAACTATGTGTACAATTGTACTTGAATTATGTTTTGGAACTGTCTTTGTATGGTGTCATTTGAATGTTAAGTCCCTTGCCCGTGTGGCACTGTACTGGATATTCCCTGGTCCATTGTCCACTCCTTGCTTCCAACATGAGAGTTAGAAAATGCTCTTATTTTTCTCTGGCAAAGACCAATAACTCTCATTGACTGATCTCTATGCAGAGGTAAGATGAGTCTCCATTACCCCTGGCTACCTAAGAGCATCATCTTGCAAGACTTGTATTTCATGTTGGTATGGGGGCAAGCAGATTGGCATCTGCTCCTGCCTTTTCCTGTTCCTACCCAATTGTCCCCATCATTCTAATGAATCAAGGAAGAACATGCGGCATCCATGCATCCTGTAATTCTCTTCCTCAAATATTATTTTACAATGAAATGATAACAACAACAACATTGTGAAAATATACTCATTCGAAATATGGTGCTGGAGCAAAGTTCTGTGACTACTGTGGCCTGCTAAAAGACAATTAAATGAGTCCTAGACCAAATCAAGCCTGAGCTATCCTTTGCAGCTAAGATGACTAAACTGAGGCGATTGTATTTTGGGTGTATCATGAGAAGACATGACTCACTAGAAAAGACAATCATGCTTGGTAAGGTGGAAGCAAGAAGGAAAAGAGGAAAGACCACATTATAGGCCGAGAGATTCAGCCAAGGAAACCAGAGCCCTGAATCTACAAGACCTGAGTTGATGAAAGTGTGACTTGGAGGTCTCTCATTGCTAAGGTTGCCATCATTGTTGACCTGATGGCACTTAACAACAGCAACAACATATTAAAATATTATACATCATACACTAACATCATTATCATCATCATCATCATCATCATCATCATCATCATCATCATCATCAAGAAAAACACCTTTTCATATATGAATCTAGCTTTTAAATGTTTTGTAGTTAGAACAAATAACATAGCACTGGAAAGAGTGTGCACATTTGCCTTTCAAATGTGTCTCTTCTTCCTTCTCTTCTGAATCAGCATGGAGCAGACATTATCATAATTAGCAAGAGCAGAGGCACAAAAGATATTTTAGACCACATATATGAAAATACTCTCAAAAGGCCCATTTGAGAAATTAGTACTGTAATTAGAGCTTCAATTATAGTAGATGACCAAAGTAAGAAGCATTTCTTTTATTCTCTAGGGTGAACCCCCCCCCCCCAAAAAAAAAACAGGTTCAAGCCCCCACAAAGCCATGAGTCTTGAGCCTTGGGTAAATAAGTACAAATCACTAGAGCCTACCTTACAGGGCTGGTTTGAGCCTAAAGTGCTGTTTGCAACGTCTTGGAGAATGGATGACACATGCGGTTAAAATAATTATCTATCTATCTATCTATCTATCTATCTATCTATCATCTATCATCTATCTACTCCTGCCATCAACCACAGTTTGCAAGAGAGGTTTGCAATTAGTTTGACAATTCCATTCCTTCAGATTTGCAATCTAAATAAGAGATAACATACAATGAAAAAGAGATAATGGGGTATGAATTATATTATTGCTGTAAGGGGAGGCATGACATTCTAATGCAGCATATTCTACTGTTGAACAGCTCTTACCATCAGGAGGTTCTTCCTAATACAGTATTTGGTCAGAAGCTCCTTTCATATAATATGAATCAAATGGCTCAGACCCTATCCTCTGGTAGAACAGAAAACAAGTTTGCTCCAGTCTTTTCAGACAGCACATACCTGACCTATGGAATTCACTATCACAAGATACAATGATAGGCACCAACTTGGATGGTTACTTGTTACCTCTGGTATTCCTATATATATCAGTTGCTGCTGCACATATGTGGGATGGAGCTGTTGTGTTTGTGCCCTACTACTGGGCATCATATAGCCACTTGATTGTTCCCTGAACACAATAGTGAACTAGGTCAGCTTTTGGTTTGATCTAGCAGAGTTCTTCATATGTTCTTATGTCTGTGACTGGAACTTCAGTCCTTGCAAGCACCAGGCTAGGATGTGGTGAGATCTCAAACACTGTCCGTTCTCCCTTTGTGCTCAATAGATTTCTATTTCCTTTCAGTATCTGTTATAATCCCGCTCTCCAAAAAACAAACAAACCCTTTTTCTGAAGCTTTTTCGAGCCACAGGCTGCCAGACACCTACAAGGGTGAAGGCAGATCTCCGTAGAAATAACATCCTGGCTCAGAGGCAAAAGAAACATTGGCATATTTTATAGACCAGAGGCTACAGCACTAAGCAACTGCTGTTCGGTGGTTCATGCAGTACCTGTGAACATCCTGACCTACACCTGCATGATATTACGCATTTGCTAGGCTATAAGTAACTCTCTGGGGTAAAATGCTAGTAGAAGGCAATATTAGCCAAAAGAAACAATATTTGGCTATGAAACTTTTTGACGCCAGTGCTGAGTGCCTCCTTTAACCTCACACTATTCATGTCACAAAGTGTGCTCAGAAGCTGGCTGGAAAGGAAGCATCAGAAATGTTTCTAAGAGACAGGAGGTTGGGAGGGGAAGAAAGAATGTAGCTATAAAAATTTCAAGTGCACAAATAAAACAAACAGAAAATATGCAGGAGTTGCTGTGTTGGCCATTTAGCAAATTCAAACAAAAATCCAGCAAACAGTGATAGCTTTATAGTATATTGTGCATTTCGGTTGGACAATAAAGGTATCACTGTTTGGTGGATTTCTGTTTGAAATAAAACAAACAGAAGGATATATTATTGCTGTAGGTTTTCTCCCCTGCGTCTAGGCCATTCTGAAAGTGAACAGAGTTCCTAGCAGCATTCTGTGAAAATGATTTTACACCTCTAAGTAGCCTAGGATCATACTCTGAAGGGGTGAAACAGCAACATTGGTTGTGAATGTTAGGTTAAATCCACAACATTTTTTAAAGCTTGAAAACAATGTCATTTCATTGCTGGGAACACAATTCTGAAAAGAAGGAAGGAAAAGAGCCAATTGACTGCAATGGTTGTCATTGTACTTGTTGTCATGTGAACCTTGAAGGCATTTCTGACTTATGACAACCATAATGCAAACTGATTATGAGCTTTTCTTAGCAATATTTGTTCAGAGTGGGTTTGCCATTGCCTTTCAGAGTCTGACTGGTTCAAAGTCACCCAGTGGATTTCTGTGACTGAGTGGGAATTTGAACCCTGGGTTCTCGGAGTCCTGAGAGCCAGTGTGCTGATGTGGTCTGAGTGCTGGACTAGGACTCTGGGAGACCAGGGTTCAAATCCCCACACAGTCACAGAAACCCACTGGGTGACCATTGGAAAATCACAGACCCTCACTCTCAGAAGAAGATAATGCCATACCCTCTTTGACTAAACCAAGAAAACTCCATTCTAGGCAGTATGGTTTTTTTTAAAAAAAATGTGAGAGCCAGACTACTACCACACTGCAGAAATAAAGCAGTCTGACACCATTTTAACTGCCATGACTCAATGCTATGGAATTCTGGGATGTGTAGTTCTGGGAAATATTTAGTTTGTCAAATTGCTCTGGTGCCCACAAACCTACAAACCCCAAAATGTCATGGCATTGAGCCATGAAAGTTAAAGTGGTGTCAAATTGCTTTATTTCTGCAGTATGACAGCAGCCCCAATGTGATTTAGTGATCTCAGTTTTGGACTATGACTCTGGAGACCAGGGTTTGAATCCCTACTAGGCCACAGAAACCCACAGGGTAACCTTGGCCAAATCACAAACTCTCAGCCTCATTGTTGTTGTTGTTGTTAACTGACCACAAGTTGACTTCAGCTCATGGTGACCCTGTGAATGGGACATCTCCCAGACCCACTAGCCCACATTGCTCTATTCATGTCCTGAAGGCTCAGACCCATGGCCTCTCTGACTGAGTCTAACCATCTGGTATGCAGTTCTCCTCTCTTTCTACTGCTCTCCACCTTTCCAAGCATCATTGCCTTCTCTAATTATTCATGGATTTCTATGATGTGGCCCAAGTATGACAGCCTCAGTTTACTCATCCTGGCTTCCAAGGAGAGATTGGGCTTGATCTGGTCTAGGACCCATTTGTTTGTCTTTTCGGCCATCCACAGTATTCTTAGCACTCATCTTCCGCACCACATCTCAAATGAGTTGATCTTCTTTCTATCAACAATTCTATTTTCTTTGTCTTGGCCTCAGAGGAAAACAATTATAAACCCACTTTGAACAAATTACAGCATTTCTCAGAACCCCAGTCCAACTGCTACACCATGTTGGCTCTCTAACTGACGACAATGATGAGGTGATGCTAAGTTGAGAGGTTGACTGCATGAAACCATAAAGGTCTGAGAGCAGGATGGGAAAAGTCAGGTGAAACTCTGGTCCTATATCAGGGAAAATAGTCAATCCAATTGCCAGTTGGGCACAAGAGAGGAAAGTATAGCCCTCAAGATTTTATTAGACTCCAACTGCCATATGCTCCAGTCATTATGAGCAGAAGATTGGGACAATAGCAGTTTGTGGCTACCTGGCCAGTGTGAATTGGTGAATTTGATCCAGAATAAACTGTAAAAGGACAATCCAAGAAGCTGAACCCTATTTCCAAAACAGAATATTTCCTTTAAAGTTTATCCTAAAACTTAGAGTAGATTCATCATCCCACAGACATTGGAGCCATCAGATGCCATCAGATGCCACTATTACATATAACTATGGAAAGAAAGGAATGTCAACAGAAACAAAGATGTAACTGTCCCTAACAAATGTAGGTGTATGGCTGCTGATGACCTACCACTCCACCTCCCACACATTTCCCATCTCTGTTCATCTTATTTAAAAATGATTTCATGTGACATCCTTTTCATCACACATATTCACCCTGGCCCAATACACTGACAGCCATTTGCAAGAAGGTGGAGAAATCTGATGGCATCATACTGCATGTTTAGTAAAAGGGAGAGGGGCATATGAAGAAATTAACTTCTCGATTCTTTAAATTTCTATTGAAAGGTTTGATCTGAAACACTTGAAGAATTTTGAAGGAAAAAAAATTAAGCACTGAGTTGTAAGAAATAGATTCATATTTTATTCTTACATACTCCATACTTTTTAACCTACAGAATTTGTGTTTGCATTAGTAGTGTTAGCCATTTGTACTGCCGCCATTCAAAATCAGTCATATCATTTTTTCCCCTTAACCTTACTGCACACAGAGTGCACCTCTTTATAGTTGTAGCATATAGATCTGCCTTTCTTTTTTCCATTTTTCTCCTTTAAAGTCTGAGCTAACTAACTTTCCTTCTCTTGGATCATCTTGCCTCATTATCCCCAATATAATTTCTGAAGTGCAGCTTAGCTAGATAGCCACTTAGTTTATTAGGAACATAAAGAAAAAAAGTCTGTCTTATGCCATTAGTCAGCCTAGTCTAGTATTATCTATACTAGGAAGTGCAAAGCCAATTTCTCCCAAACCTCCATCCCACCCAGGCCACACTGGCATATGCTAGCACACCAGAAATCACTTCACTTCATGTCATCAGTTTCATCAGGAAAATGCAATGAAAAAGCAGGGGTGAGAACTGGCATTTGGGGGAAAGCATCACTCTGTGTTTTGGAGGTGGAAAATCACCACAAAAATCATACCAGGAATTTACAGGGTCTCTGAGCCATAAGAAAGAATTATATATCAAACAGTGTAAAATCATACTAGATATTATTTTAATTTCAGAGGTTCTCAGGAATGCCAGGGGGCATTGGGGGCCCAAAGTGTGGTTTAAGGCTGCTTGTGATGCACAGACTGCATTTGAACCACTCAAGATTTACATTGAATGATAGTAGTAGTCAGGAGTGACCGTTTTCTCCAGAATGGAGTCTTTCCCTGACATTCCTGGAGGTTCAAAAAATTTAATCTGGAACCACAAAGGCTGCCAGAGTTGCTTACAGACTGTAAATTTGACCGTTCCCTGCCTTCAGTCTTAAAATCTGGAAAGACATGATACAAAAGGAGAAAGGAATGGCAGTGGGGAAGGGGATCAAATCCAGCAGATACTGCCGGTCATTTTCTCCCTCCAAGTCCAGGATGGTGGCAGTTGGGATGGAAGGAGAGCCTTTCTTCTGCCTCTGGGCTAGACATGGTGGAGCTGTGCCTGCCTTTTCTCTCTCTCTGAGACCAAGGTGGTAGCAGTTAAGATGAAGGAGGGCCTTTCATTTCCCTCTGGACTAGGCATGGTGGAGCTGTGCCTGCCTTTTCTCTCCTTCCAAGGCCACGATGGTGTCTTCAAGTTGTGTCCTTCTATGTCCAGGCTAGTACTACTAGTACAACTCTCTTCTTTCTAATTTTGTTTTTATGAAGTTATGTATTATTATAACTTATTCTTATACTATACCAGGAGCCACACCATCTAAAAACTGGCAAAAATGAGCCAAAAATGAAATGAGAAGTAATTTCCAAGTTCCATTTGAGGGACGTGGTTGCCAACCCTTTTTTCAGACTAGGCCAATTGGAGAGGTATTTAAGCAAGCTGCCATTAGTAACATACCAGTCTGAGGTACTTTTAGCCACTCATATTTTGGAGTGTGTATAAGGAAGAACTTTGAGGGGGAGCTAGCAGTGTATGAGGGGGGAAGCCACAGGAGTCTGCAGCCCCAGGGCCCTTCTTTCCTCCCCTGATGTTATAGCAAGTGATGGATATGTCTGGTGCTTTTTCCCCTTTCTTTCATTGTATGCAAATGATAAGCACCTCAGAACTGTGAGCTACAATAAATGTATTAACCATCAAAATGCATCAGGAGTCCATCTTTGCCTCAAATAGGAAAGATAAGTTATAAATATTTTAAATGAATACACATGTGAAATTTCTATCAACCATTATTCTTTTTATCATGTCAGCCAATGATATTTGGAAATATTCTGGGAAATGAATTGATTTGCTGTTAAATCCCTGGGAACATGAAAAATAAATTCCATAGAATCATCAGTTTCTTCTGAGTACTGTATTATGCTTGCCGTAGATTCTCTTTGGCTAATGCACATATTATCCAGGGCCAGCCCAACTTTAAAGCATCCAAGGATGTCCATTTCAGGATATTGTTGTTGTTATTGTAGTTGATTGGCAGGGAGGAGAAAGGTGCTGGTTTGTTTGTTTGACTCATACTCAAAACAGCTTGTCTTGGTTTGTTTTTACTCAGGTGCCTCAAGAGCCAGTGTGGTGAGGGCCAGCGTGGTATAGTCATTTAAGTGTTGGACTATGACTCTGGAGACCAGGGTTTGAATCCCAGCTTGACCATATAAACCCGCTGGGTGATCTTGGATGAATCACACTCTCTCAGCTACAGTGGATGGCAATGGCAAACCCCCCTGAAGAAACCTACCAAGAAGACCCAATGATAGTGTCTCCTTAGGGTTGCCATAAATCAAAACCAACTTGAAGGAACACAGCAACAGCAAGCCTGTTGGCTTGCTGATAGTTTCTTTTGGTTGTAGACCCTTTCTGGGAAAGACAGATAAGAATATCACATAGGAGGCTTACCGTGAGTAAATCACCATGAAATCATGCGAAATCATGAAGAAAGCACGATTGGGGTTCACACCCCTGTGCTTCTCCCATCAGTAAATCATCATGGAGGTGTCAGCACTTGCTTGTCTCATAAGTAAAGTATCATTGGAGCCACCATTTGGCAATAACAGGAAATAAAATGGATTACAGCCCTTTTTGGAATATTTGCATCACTTCCACAGGGGGGAGGAGGAGGAGGAGAACATGAGCCAATAGTAGGAGTCATAATAATGATGAATCCTCCCTTCCACTTTATGAATTTATCATTTAGGGGATGAAATCAGTATGTCCTTTGAACAGACTTTAGCTGTGTGTTCCTTGACATGAGGCATTTGTCTCCTATTAGACAAATATGACATAGGAATCTCTACTGCCATCTTCTGATGTTACTTTTTTAAGCAAACCACAGCTCTTCCATTTTCAAAATGAAATTCAATGAATCATTGTTTCATTTTTGGGGGAAAAAGTAAAAGAGGCATGGTCTTCTAGCTAAGTAAACAAAGTATAGAAAAGCCTGTTGAGCCCTATAATAATTTTTATCTATAGGGTTGTTGTATGAGGTACTGAAATACATAGATGGTTATTGTTGTTGTTAACTGTCCTTGAGTCAACATTGACATCAATCCATGGCAACCCTGCTGATGAGACACTTCCAAGGCACCCTGTTCTCTACTGCTCTTCATAGCTTCTGCAAATTCATAGTCATGACTTCTTTAATAGAGTCCATCCATCTAGCTTTCAGCTTTCCTCTTTTTCTATTTCCCTCTACCTTTCCTAGCATTATTTTTCCCAATGATTCATGCTTTCTCATGATGTGTCCAAACTACGACAGCCTTCCAGCAAGATTTCTGGCTTGATCTGCTCTAGAACCCATTTGTTTATCTTTTTGGCAGATGTATGGGATGGTACAAGAAATTTTACTAAGGCGGGTTACAGACCACCGAAAAGCGGCAGTCTGCTGCCGCCGCCGGTTGCAGCATCCGAGAATCGCAGCAGCCAAACGGCGCAGTTCCCGGATACTGCAAAGAAGGAGCGCAAAAATTGTGCTCCTTCCTGCGCCCCGGAAGAGATGCCGCAAGTGCCGAAGCGCTCACTCGCGGCATCATTTCCGGGGTGTGACATGTGGACACAGTGCGTCCACTACATTAAGATGGCGTCGGCCGTGTGGAACAGCTGCCGGCATTTCGTACAGACTCAGTCCGTACTTGGGTTGGGGGCATCTGGAAGAGACGCCCCTTTCTAACCCTAGTATGGACTGAGTCCGTGCTAGGGTGCCCGTTTGTAACGGGCCTTTGTTACTGAGGAGCAAAAGACATCCCTGAAGCTTGCCAAATAAAGAAGCATAGTAACCAAGGTTGATCATGTTTTACACACTCCAGTACAACCCATTCCTTTTGTGTTTGCTTGCAAGCCTGTTTCCTTTTGTTTGCTTGTTTGTTTTTAATTAATTTTATTTAATTTTACTTAGCTAGCAAGGGACTTCTGAAGGTGTCTTTCCCAAGGTGAGGCTCATCCTTTGCATTTGAATCTGTTGACCTGCTGACCTGTGTAATTTCCCCAGATTCAATTGATGGGAAGGGGGAAATGCATTTGTGTTTTCATCCACCAATAAATGTTAATGTCAATTTCCCCTACCCAAGAAATAGTAATTTATTTGAGCCAGTTTGTTAGAAAAAAGCAAAAATGAATATAAGCAAAATGATAGAAGCAATACATGCAAATATATAAGAATTATAAGAGTATTTTAAAAATGATATAAAATCATATAAAAATAGAGTGCATCCACTATAGTCAGAATCTACCAGAAACAAAGAATATTAGATTGTTCTCTACTTTTAATTCTTTGTCCCCAGTTGTTTAGATGTCAGCCTATTATAATTTTGAGCTTTAGACTACAACCCTGGAAATGTGGGCTCAAATTTCCACTCAGCCATGGAAATCCACTGGGTGGTCACACTATCTCAGCCGCAGAGGAAGGCAAAGGCAAACCCTTCTGAACAATTCTTGTCAAGGAAAATGCACAATAGGTTCACCTTAGGGTCATCATAAGTCAGAAATTACTTGAGGGCACACAACAACTATCATAATAACTATGGGTTATTGGAATAATGAAACTAGGGAGCTGCTGGAAACTAATGGACATGGTTGCTCTTGATGATGGGAGTCATAGTCTAAAAAAATCTGGGTAATACCATATTAGAGAAGACTGTTCTATGCTAATAATGACTTCATGGAACTACAGAAGCCCTCTGTACCCACAGATTCAGTATCCACAGATTCAACCATCTATGGCTTGAAAATATTTCCCAAAAATAATTCCAAAATAAGGGACACAATTTTACTACACCATTGTATATTATGGGACTTGAGTATCCATGGATTTTGGTATCCACTGAGGGTCCTGGAACCAAATCCCAGTGGATAGCAGGGGCCCACTGTATTCTTCCTCTATGCCATAAGTACACCATATGTGAGAACTTGACTTATTGACTTGATTTTCCTTTCCTTTTACTGAACCTGCTGCCTGTTAAGGCTAGTGTATACAATCAGCACATTAAGATAGCAAACTGTATTGTGGACTAATAAATAAATTTGCTAAATACATATTTTGCTATGAAAATAGCCATTTTGTTCCTTCTCAAGACTGGCAATGAGATGGTGTGCCTCTTGCCTGAGATGGCCATACAATTGTTGGCTTGCACTGTATTTCAGTGAAGAAAATGCACACGAGATCATATGTACATTTGAAAAATATGTACGCGCACACTTAGTTGATAAGGGGGAACTGTGAGGAAATATGTACATTTAGTCAAAAAGTCTGATACAAAACCAGTGACAACTGGGGACTCCCATGTCAGTGGGAGATCAGATTATGTGGGGGGGGGGGGGGGAGAGATTGATATGTTTTATGATCATTCCTTTCCTTTGAGAGTGCTATCCTTGGTACTGAACCTACCTTAGAGAAATTGGGCTCATCGGCATGAACATCATCTTTAAAATCATGATGGAGATTCGGAGCACATTTGCTGTCCCATAGGCATTGCAGCCACAATTCATCACAGGACACAACTTGGATAAGATAAGAAAGCTGTTGGGAATTTGAGAAAAGAAAGCAAAACTGACAGATTCCTATCCTGAGCCATATAACAACTTTCTGCTTTAAGACTTCTCTTTACTGTTTCTTTATTTGCTATATTACAGAATGTTAATATGCAATAGTCTACTATTTAAATGAAAATGTACAGTCTTGGGGGAGGGGGTATCATTTGGTTGTACAGGGCACAAAAACTTGCTCTCCACTTCCCTGTGTATCATTTACTCTAGAGACATGTAAACAAGAATCCTCTATTTCATTTCTCCCCCACATTTGGAATCCTTGATATTCATCACATATCTCCACATCAGTAAGATGGCTAACGTCTGACCTGAAGCAGGGTGTTGTGCCCTGCCGATCAGTTATTAAACGCATGCGAGCTCCTTTGGGTCAGTAGCTCCAACCCAACCCATCAATCATCAGCCTCCAAAGGCCCAGATTACACATGAGGCCCAATCGGTTTTCTCTGACATTTGTGGCTTTTACAAAACACAGGGATGGAAGTTGCAGTCTGATACCAGAAGACAGGCAACCGGGGGGGGGGGGGGTCTTTTACTTCTTTCCTCTCCAGTGATTTTAATCCAATATTTCTCACCCAAAGGACAGATTATATATGTACTCGATTTTTTTCCTCGAAGAGGAAGTGATAGGAAAAAAGGAGGGCATTGAAAGCTAAACATTCATTGAAAGCCACCTTATTCTGAGCTGGATGGTTAGCCCTTTTGACTCAGTATTGTCTGCATAGGGTTAACTTGACCCTAGTTAAATGCTGGTACTGCAGCCACAACATTGTGAGTTCTATCCCAGGGCTTCCATCTTTTTAATAGGTCATCTTTTTCGTAGGTCATTAAAATGAGTACCCAGCTTGTTGGGGGCAATTGGCTTACAGATTGTAAACTGCTTACAGAGTGCTGAGTTCACTATGAAAAGGTATAGAAATGCAAATGCTATTGCTACCATTGGGCAGAGTGAAGTGGATGCCCCAGGTAGAAGAAGGCTGGTGAGGTGACAGAAGAGTATTGAGAGAACAATTTGTATACCACATAGGTGGCCCTTCTCCTGCTAAAGTAATCTGCTTGCTTTCAGGTCTGGTGGAGGATACTGTCTCATAACAACTATTCAAGAAAAATTCATCAACCAGTCCAGTGAATTCTATATGTGAAACAGGGATGGGAGGAAATCTCATTACATTTTTATTTGTGTTGTTATGTACCTTCAAATCAAAGGTACAGTGACACTATTTTAAAGCTTTCTTGGCAAGATTCATTCGAAGGAGGTTTACCATTGCTTTCCTCTTAGGTTGAGAATGTGTGGCTTGCCCAAGGTCATCCATTGGGTTTCTATGGCTGATCAGAGATTCAAACCCTGGTCTCCCAGACTTCTAGTCCAACAGTCAATTCACTACACCATGCTCGCTTCCTTTCATCATATTACTCTTTTTCAATATATATAAATATATAAAGGTATTAAGCTGGTCCTGTGTGCAAACTTAGTGTGTCATCCCATAGTGAAACAAAACGCAGAGAGAAAGACGGAGAGAAAGCAAACACAGAGGGCCTGGCTGATAGGTCAAAAAGATGCAGACAATCCATCTGATCGCTTGCAATTTTTAAAAGTCCATGTAATCTGGAAGCAGCTATAGCGATTTAGCTGTGCAATATCTACAACTGATATGATTTTCTTAAGAACAGTAATTTCAAACTGTCCCAAGACCAACAGAAAATATTTCACTGACTTGCACATGAGTAGAAAATTTTACAGCTTCTCATGCGAGGGTTGGGAAATAGGCAGGGACATCCTCTTTTTCTTGTCCTCAGGCAGCAAAATGTTCTGGGGCTGGCTCTCATCTCAAAGTATCTTTTACAACATTTAGGAGAATGCATAAAAGGACCACTAAGCAGAGCCAGCCCTGGTTAGTATTTGTATAGGAAACTGCCAATGGATACCAAGTCCTGTAGCTTATATTTCAGAGGAAGAAGGAACTGGCAAAACTACCTCTGACTATTCCTTGCCTATAAATCTGGCAACTTTAAAGCACATGCACACACTAATCCCAATCCACGTCATGAGCATCCTTACATGTTGTGACTACACATCAACAATAAGAAGGCACCAGAGGTATAGTAATTATTGCAGTTATACTGAGTTTGGGGTCAAATCTCAGCACCAATAAATCATCATCATCATCATCATCATCATCATCATCAATGAGGAGAACAACAACAGATTAACAAATACACAACATCAGTTAAAAACACACATCAATTTAAAAGGACAAATATGACACATACATAGTAAAACGACCCACAGTTAAAATCCACACCCTTTGGATCCACATGAAATCAGGACAGAAGCTTCTCATTGCTGCAAAGGTCCTTGGCCTAAATTTTGAAGTATAACTCCCATAACTAAAATAGGCTTATGTAAATTGTAGTCCAACAATACATGGAGTCCTCAAAGGCTAGGAACAGTTTCATTTCCATTATATATCTTTAGATATACATGCAGATTAACAAATAGTTTCGCTAGGGTTTTTTTTTTTTCTGTCCTGTGAAACTGGTCAGAAAACTGCCCCTCTCAGAGCCCTTCATCTTTAGCTATCAGGTGAATACTGTTGGAGTTTGGGATTTAAATCATTTTAATGATCTTCCTTGCTGTTAGCCACTGAATGGATTTAGTGTGATATGCTTTTAATTGTTATTTATTTGCTAAGTTGCCTTGGGCAAATATTTTCAGAAAAGCTTCTGATTGTTTAAAGTGCATGAATAAATCAACAATGCAAAATTGGTTTGGGTTGTTCTGTTGTTGTTTTTAATTTGGGTGGCATTTTTGTTTGTAATGCTGCCTGAAAAGACTCTGCTGTTTGACACCATGGTGCTTCTAATCCCAGTATTTTGTCTCCCCAGTGGTTTCATGCTATTTAAAACAGGGTCATCCCTAATTAAACATGAGCTTGTTATTTCCTTTATTATGAAATCCATTTATTGTAGCTCTTTTATACTAGCTGAGTTTATGAATCCTCTGTTCAGCAGCCTCTAACGTGTACACGATAAGTCTTCAAAACCAGGTCCATAGAAAGAAATGAACAATGTTTCTTGTGAGATTCAATGGTATTAATTATCAAGTAGGAAGAACTCCAGTGAGATTTGGATGAGGAAAGGTAAACACATAGGACTTTTCAAGATTAATGATGTCCAATCCTAGCAAATTACTTATATCTTGATGCCAAACTTAGAGTATGGTGACTTAAACCAAATTTTAAAAACTCACAATTTGCTCTGGAGTTTGCTGGAAACTCTGCTGTTTCCTGTAGTCTGCACAATGGATTTGCACTGGATTCAAAATTGGCAGCAGGCAGGATAGGTTCTTAAGCAGAGCAGTGGGGAATGGGGGGCTTAGAGATGTCTCATTCATAGGGTCACCATGAGTTAGGGCCAACTCAAAGGGCAGTTAACAATAACAACAACAACAGATCACTGCCTGGCAGGCACTGTCATTTTTCTCTGTTGACTCCCACTGCCACTGCCTTTTCTCCATCAGCTCCCAAAGCCCTAGCAGACACTGCCATTTAACTTTAGGCTGTCTTGTACGAACTGCAGTGCATGTTTAACTGATCCTTCCCTATTCTGTAATCTTTTATTTGTGCACCATTTCCCAAATGTTCTCTACTGCATAGAAGATATTGCCTTTATGGAGTCCCTACAGGGTGCTAAAATGGTATCTACCACCTCTGTGGAATATTCATTTAACATTTACAAATGTGTTTTTCCCCCCATAGGTGAGGCGGTGCTGCTATTGGCAAGCTCTGAGGTTATGATGTGCTGGGTACCTTGCAAGCAGGAAAAACTGTTATAACCATTGTTCCAGGTGGGGCCCAGATATTGGTAAATGGCAGTGCCTGCCAGGTCACTATCTCTCCTGGCTCTGGGAGCTAACAGAGGGAAGGCAGTAGCAATGGAAACTGACAGAGTTGGCAAACCACAGCAACTTCTCCAGTATGAATACCTGCTGTAGAGAAAACCAGGTGCAAGGTAACTCCACTGTGGGGACAGGAGTGGAGCAGAACAGATGGGGAGTCCATTTGCAATTTCCCCCCTAGTGGAGATAAGGCCCATTTCCGCCTAATGGTAGGGCTGGCCTAAGTCAGTCATAATCAGAACCTGGAATCATTTCACAAAAACCCACAGCCAGCATGACAGTGATCATGCTGGCTGAGGATTGTTGAGGTTGCAAA
>NC_056522.1:349510267-349526471 GCF_019175285.1 Sceloporus undulatus | reverse complement strand
CAAAAAAGCAACTTTTTAAAGCTCTGTGCAGGAGTCAAATGAGCACTGAATGCCTAGAGATGCTCACAACTCCAGATGCTCTTTATAAAGAAAAACTAAACTGAGCAGTCAGTAGCAATTCTGAGTCTTCCTCTCTCACCTTCAAAGATGGCTGTATCAGGCAGCCTCCAGGTGATGAAAAACTGGCAGTTTTATGAGGGGTCTGATTCGCCCACATCTGGGTGAATGCCTGACTGATGACATAGGGATCAGACAAGTGCAGACAATGTAAAAGTTTTACGGAGGAGCAGATACTTTAATGTTTCAGCATTACCTTGAGATCCTTCCGATGCTCCAGTGCAAAGCAGTCATTAATAAAAGTTTTATACAGTATGGGGATGTAATGAAACCCATTCAGTCTAGAAGTCTATTAACTGGCCCTAGGGCAGCATTAACCATGTGCAAATCACTTCTCTTTCTCAGGGAATATACTCTTGTATTTCATCAAAAACCAGGATCAAGAAGTCCAATTGGACCTTTTGAAAGCTTTTTTTAAAGGACCAACAGTTGTTGATTAAAGTAGGGATTCAAATCCCCTCCTTGAACAGCACTTAAAGTTGGTCCCCATTACAAGTCCCTGAACCAGTCTTCCAGATATAATGATTGTTACACACAGCTGCACTTTCTTGATTGAATTCTGCAATATGTCCATGTTAAAAACCATTTTTCCTAGCCCCTAGTCACTGCATAATACATTGATGGATGGTACCTCGGGCATCCATCACACTGAAGCTGAGCATGAGTCAAGTGATTTCCACCCCACTAGTGAGTTGTTGTTTTTCTTTCTGTTGCAAGAATTATTCCATTCTTCACTGGCAACACCAGCTTGATAGCTTGAGCAACAGTGGTTTGGATTTACGCACTGGCTTGAAATGGTGGATTAGCAGAATGTATGAATATTAATTGGTGGTATTTCAATAGGCCATATTTACAGCAATTCAATAATTACACTTCTGCAATTGTATGTATACAATTGCAGAACACAAATAACAAGCTGTTTCTTTAGTGCTAAACTGTGAAAGTCAACATTTGCAATGGAAACTTATGTTGTACACGCCACCTTGGTCATCAAGATGGCAGGATGTTTGGTGCTCTGGTTTCCATCACAGTTAGTGCATACTCATTCTTGATCATTTTCTTCCAAACTTTCATATTTAAGAAAAACCTGTAAAAGAACCATTTATCCTCAGGGATTATCCAACATTAAAGTACAGGATTAAACACAATGGCTGGAATCATGTATGAAAAATGCATCTTCATAGCAGATTTATGTATGGAGAAATTAGGACTGGATAATTTTGTTAATGTCCATATCCAGTAAAGGGCTGCTGTTACATTATTATGGAGTAGAGCTGGCAAAGTGACTGTTGTGCAATGGGATCAGTGCACAATGGGACTGATACACAATGGAAAGGATGTGAAGCAGGTACCAATGTACATTGGAACTCTTGACTTTGTCCCAATACACATCTTCGCAATCACTAATAGGTCCCCCCCCCCACTATTTAGCTAAGCAAACATAAAGTTATGCTAAGATAATATATAATTCCAGCAAACATTTTGATTAAACAGTAATGTATGAACCCATCAGCAATTAAACTGATTTGGCACATATACCAGGGTATGTCTCAAAGGCCAAGATTTGGGGAAGTTACTTTTTTGGGACTACAGCTTCCACGATTTTCCAGCCAGTATGGCCAATGACTATGAGAATGGTAGTCCAAAAATATAACTTTTACCACACACTGTCTGAATTTGTTGTTTCTAAGAACTAGATATTCTGTATGGGAAATTCAAGGGGTTTGGATTGCCTCAACAGATGATCCTTAAACAGAGAGCTCACTAGCTAGCAGATTTGGGGATGGATCACACCAGGGGCATGGGATATTTTTGTATATTTTAAAATGCATGCTAAAATTCATATTGACATTTCAATTGGCAACTGAATTTCCTTATTTTCCCCTTACCCTACCCTCACCCTTTTTCTTTTTATGTTGATTGTAATATTTCAGGGAAAGGAAAAATGCAGACCACCAAGTGTTCTTACACTGCAACTCTTATCATCCCCTACCACTGTCAATCCTAGCTAAAACCGTTTCTGTGAGGGTAGTATGACAGAGAGATGGGTTTCCCAGAAGATAAAGGCATGAGCACTCTCATATAAAAAGGTACAGCCCTTCAGATAACCTGTATTTGAGACACATAGGGCTTTTTAGGTCATTACTACCAATTCGAAGGGCCTAGAAATGAACTGGCAGCCAGATGAGATGTTGTTTTTAGTGAGTTGCATACTCCTTATAGCGATCTAGCTGCAGCTCTTTGGATTATCTAAATTTGTTAAACATTCGTCAAAGAGAATCCCATGTACAGCATGTTCTAGCAATCCAAACAGAATGGTTATATTATGGGTGTGGGGTTTTTTTTAATTGTAAACTAGTCTCATTGCACCAACAGCACTCTGGTACAAAAGAAAATAGGAAATGCATATAGCTGACTGGATTCATGCAATTAGACTGGTTGATGGAAGTTTCCTTTGACAATCTGGCCCCTGAAAATGAAACAAAGGGGCCCGTGACTGATTTGTAGTTCAGGAAGGACAAAGAGCTCTAAAAATCTGGTGGAGGCACCTTTCACTTTTCATTTACCTTTCTACGAACAGAAGGCACATGCTGAATCCAACTATTATCACTGGGAAGTTGAAGGCTTTCATGGCCAGCATCCATAGTTTTTTGTGGGTTTTTCGGGCTATGTGGCCATGTTCTAGAAGAGTTTATTCCTGATGTTTTGCCAGCATCTGTGGCTGGCATCTTCAGAGAAAGATGCCAGCCATAGATGCTGGTGAAACATCAGGAATAAACGCTTCTAGAACATGGCCACATAGCCTGAAAAACCCACAAAAAAACTATTATCATTGGCTTTGCATTGTTATATGACCAGAGTTTGTTCGGTCATCCAAATGACCAGAGGATTCCAGCAAATAACCTTTCCAACTATGCTTTTACTAGTATACTTGCATCACCCAACCTTGTAATCCCCACCTACTAAAGCAAAAACAAAGCAACTCACCACATTACTTTGGTGTGTATATGCATGCACCTTCAAATCACCTAACAGCTTATGGAAACACCACGAATTTCATAGAATTTCTTATTCAAGGAATACTCAGAGATGGTTTGTCGTTGTCTTTTTCTGACTTATAGCCTACATCACCCTGTATTACTTTGTAAAAAAAGGTAAAGGTAGTCCCTTGACATGAATGTCTAGTCGTAACTGGCTGTAGGGGGCGGTGCTCATCTCCATTTCTAAACCGAAGAGCCAGCATTGTCCAAGGACTGCTCTGGTGATCATGTGGCCAGCATGACTGTACAAAATGCTGTTACCTTCCCACTGAGAAGTGATACCTATCTATCTACTTGCATTTGCATGTTTTCAAAGTGCTAGGTTGGCAGAAGCTGGGACTAGTGAGAGGAGCTCACCCCATCATACAGCACTTGGGCCTCGAACTGCCAACATTCTGATCTTCTGATCATCAGAACTGGCATCTTAGCCACAAAGCCACTGCATTCCTGGTGTATTACTTGGTAGTATTCCATTAAAATACTAACCAGAGCTGGTTCTACTGAGCTTCCGGGATCAAACCAGCTCTGGTGCCTTCTGGATATTCAGGCCCTTTTTCTTTGATATATACCAACAAATCCCCCCAGATAAAAACCAATGGAGTTGGATGGGTTCAATGGCTGGAAATCCTCTGCTTGTTTAAGCACTTATTTGTTTAAAAAAAAAAACAGAAGAGAAATCTGGACTGGCTATTTCACAGGCAGAGAAATGGAGGTTGGATAAATGCATAATGGACATGAGTCTGTCATCACCTCCTCCAGAGCCATGCTCTCCTTTTCCCAGATGTTCATGTGGCACACACCTGTGGTGAGTAGTGATAATAATCATTGCATTTAGCACCTACAGAGAGCTTTTCATCTTCAAAGACATTTCTAACTGTTAATTAAATGTAGGTTGGGTGGTTCATGTGGCCCAGGAGACAGATGATACAGAAGCCAAGAGCTAAGCTGTGCTCTCCGTATGCCAGAATACCAGCACTGCAGGTATTCTGATTTTTATTTTATTTTTTACCCACGAACTTTTTTCATCTCCTTATCAGCCTGTCTGGATGGCAGAGCATGGCAGAACTAAGCAGTTCAGACAAAAGAACATGTTAGACTAGAAAGGAAACATTTCATCTGCTTTTAACTGTTAACAAACACAGACCTCTTGGGGAAGGCGGTTGGCCACTTTTTGTTCTTCCAAACCCAGCCGCTGGGTGGAAGCTGACAAAGCAAATGAAGGGACCTTGGTGAAAACTCAATAGTACACTGTAACTCAGCTTTCCAAGTAAATAAGCCAGGGTACATGAGAGGTCACTTGTGGCAATAAACACAATCAGTACATCAATATAAGAAGGCACATGCTACAAAGAAAGTTTCCTCCACAATCTTAGCCTTGCAATATCGGAAGCTGCACAAATCCTGGATGGCTGTCTAGGGGACTGTCTACATAGGCCATTTAAACTAGTTTCCTCCCACCCTCACTGCAACCTGTCTTTACAGTGCTGATTCAATTGTGGATTGTCTTCATGAAAAAAGGCCAGGTCCATTGAATCCTACCATCCCTCCCTTCAACTGGTTTAAATAACTTACCTTTTGCTCCAGATCTTCCAGGAAATGGTGGGACAATTCAGGGCAGATGTCTACATATGTGTCTTTCTGTGTACGTTCGCTCTCTCTGAGGTCACAATGAGGCACCCAGCCATCTGATTGATGCCAAGTGTATTGTTTTCAACTGCAGAGTGGGCAATTCACAATCACAGCAGTAGCTCTGGGTGACACAGCAGGACGCATGTGTAGACATCCACCAGACATTGTTCTGGAGTACCCAGGTAATATATAATTCAGAGCACTTTCAGGTCCAGAATACTCCAGGAGTGGCCAAGAGTATCTGGCCAACATAGACCTGTCCTAGGACTGTGTCATATATTAACATAGGGTGTGTTATCCCAAAAATGAGAAAGCAATGAAGAGGAGGATGGCTGGAATTTATTTAACAAGTATGATTTTAGTGTGGAGTTGTGGTCTGAGTACTAGATTAAGACTCAGAATTTGAATTCCTACTTAGTCATGGAAGCCCACCGATTGACCTTGGACAAGCCACACTCCCTCAGAGAAGCACAATGACAAACCTTCTCTGAATAAATAAAGGTTGGGAATAAATAAAGGTCACTGTTGCTGTAGTTGTTATAGTAATAGTTGTTCTTGTTATGTGACTTCAAGTCAATTCTGTTTTATGACAACCCTACCATAGGGTTTTCTTGGCCAGATTTAGTCAGAGGAGATTTGCAATGGTAAAATACAACCATGATATGGCGGAACAGCAAGGCAACAATTATGTGTTATGAATTCTCAGCACCATAGTCATATGGATCATTAATCAAACTCTGTGGGTTCCACCATCATCACCAAAAAGTCTAATACAAAAGTATTTCTTCTTCAGCTCTGCTTAGGCACTTGAGTCCTTTCTGTTTTAATTCTTAATTTCATGACTCTTTATCCATCATCAACAACTTCTCCTCCCAAAATATTTAGAGACTATACGATCAGGAGGAGGAGGAGGAGGAGATGGACAATGATGGTGATGATTCTGTGGGAAATGAGGATTCTACAACCTTTGTTTTAAAATGTGGGAGAGAGAAAAATATATGGTCAATGAAGGACATTGATTAATTGCAGCAATCCAGTAAAAGCAGAGTTTGGATTTTTTTTTTCTTTGAAAAGTTTCTTTTGTTAAAACTAATGCTTTTATAGACGTTAAAAAGACTTGGTTAAAAAGGTTAAAGGTTATAGATGTTAAAAAGAGCTTGGATAACCTCCTTTTGTTAAACTACCGTGTGTCATTTAAAACAGTGCTTGCAAAAGTGTTAAGGAGAACTGTCTCCAGTTCTGGGCACCACAATTAAAAAAGGATGTTGACAAGCTGGAGTGTATCCACAGGAGGGCAACCAAAATGGTGAAAGGTCTGGAAACCATACCCTATGAGGAGTGACTTAGGGAGCTGGGTATGTTTAGCCTGGGGAAGAAAAAGTTAAGAGGTAATATCATAGCCCTATTTAAATATTTGAAGGGATGCCATATTGAGGATGGAGCAAGCTTGTTTTCTGCTGTTCCAGAGAATAGGGCTCAGAACAATAGATGCAAGCTACAAGAAAAGAGATTCCACATAAACATTAGGAGGAATGTCTTGACAATAAGAGTTATTTGACAGTAGAGACACCCTTGGAGACAGTTTGGCACCCTTGGAGAGTGGTGGAGTCTCCTTCTTTGGAGGTCTTTAAACAGAGGCTGGATGACGATCTGTCGGGGATGCTTTGACTGAGAGTTCCTGCATGGCAGGGGGTTGGACTGGATGGCCCTTTCGGTCTCTTCTAACTCTTGTGATTCTATGATTCTGTGTCTTGAGACTTAAAAGACTTGACTTGAGATGTGGAGCAAAAGATCTGAATATATCACTGGCAACTGTGGTAGGTACTTAAATGCTTAAAAGTATTGTGCTAAATGCCATCATTAGAGCCATCAGCAGGATGCACCCCACAACATTATTGGGATACATACCCAGTGACATCACAGGAACTGTTACAAGATCTCTGGATTTGGCCTGAAATGATATAAGAGCTTGTGTGCCTCATTCTGGGATCTATAGGTCCAAATCTAATAGAATACTACAAACACTGAGCTGTATCATACCAACCTGTGGTCTCAGAGCAACTGGGTTGTTTAAGGAAACAGAAACATACCAGTATGGAAGCAATCACTTTGCTGCTGCCATTTCACTCTTGCAGTCACCTGAGCATAGCAATTTTTGATGTGCTGTTTCGGCACATTCACTAATTCACTGATTCTCTGTGTTAGTTTGGCACACAAAACCTCCATTACCAATGGGCCCTGTCCAGACAGCTGCCCTGTTAATCATAATTCTGAGGCAAGTGATGGGGGCTTCTTAAAAGAGGGAACAGCAGCAAAAGCTTAGGTAGGAATGCCTGTTCCTGTATGTTTTGAGATATTTGAAATGACGGGGACTGAACAGAAGTGTTTGCCCTGTAGGATGATGACATGTGACAGTGCGATTTCAGAATGACCAGGGTGATTCTGTTTGATAGTGTGAATGTTCTGCAACTTCACCTCCAGTATAAGCAAATGGTAATGAGGGAGATCATTATCACTGAATCAAGAGTCACCATTGCAGTTTGTGGCTCTGTAGCTCTCTCATATACTGCATAGTAGCAGATCACTATGGTTGCAGAGATTGATATAGAAGT
Source organism: Sceloporus undulatus (assembly GCF_019175285.1). NCBI lineage: Eukaryota > Metazoa > Chordata > Lepidosauria > Squamata > Phrynosomatidae > Sceloporus > Sceloporus undulatus. The sequence goes on along the minus strand of NC_056522.1, from coordinate 349,519,072 downwards.
CTGACTCACCATAAAGCAAAATATAGTTTTAAAACCAATACAACAAATTATAAAGCAAATTTCAGATAAATGGACTGTCTCAAAAGTTCCAAGCATCCAAGGTACTAGTACAGGCCATGACTGCAGGAGTCTTCTCTTTATTGTACTCAGTTATATTCCAACATTTGGATACAAATCTTAAACCTCTTATTCAAGGTTAAATAAAGGAGGGGGGTCTACTTCTTAGCCCTGTCAATTGCAGCTTCTCTCCAGCTCTCTTTTTTCTCTTTCTGAATTCAACCAACAAATATAGGCCCTTCCTTAGGGTTTCCCCATTTAATGGACCAAACCAATAACTTAAAGGAGTTAGACTTTTAAATATTTTTACTCAGTATTGGCCAGAATAAACTGCTAAAGAATACAAACCAGGGATTATCTGAAATTAGAACAGCAGTGGGGCAGAATGGACCATTTCATCAAGAACACATGGTTGTTGTTCTTTTTCATTGATGGCTTCAACATTTCTTAGGATTTTCTCTTTGTAGAATAATAATAATATATGTAAAATGAAGTCTCAGTCAATTACTATAGGAAGACTGATCCATGCCACTTCTAAACTCTACAGTAAGAGTCAAGACTGCAATATTTCCATTAGCTGCAACCTGGTGCTCGTTTCACTTATGCAAATTATAACAATTTGTTTTAATATGTAATTTAACATGAACAAATGGGTTGAAGTCCTCCAGATTTCTTATGTTCTGCTATGCACAAGGCCGAAAACAAGCTCCTACCCTCTGACACAAGGTGATAGAATACTTTATTAAAGGTTATTAAATCTTTGGATAAAAGGTGTAAGGAAAATTGGAAATTATAATTAAACCAAGGTGTTTGCTACTTTATGACAGACCAGAATACGTTCCACCCCTGCATTATTGGTTATTAGAAATAAATGTCAAGTGCAATTTGAAAAGTGCTAAGAAAAGTCATAATAGGTTGTTCCCAGGTAATTTCATCCTAATCAGCTTCAGCTGACAAGGGTGAATCATCTTCTCTCTTGTTTTTACCTTGGTGAATCACTTGTCACTCAGAATATTCCTAGTATATGTTTGTGCATGCTATGTTGTGGTGCATTAAAATTTTCAATTCACATGTAAAATATTGGTTATTAAATGTCTCATCTTTGCTCCAGAGACTTTAACAACTATTTATATCACAACAAGATGTGGAAATACTCCTATCAAAAATCCACCAACCAAAATGCACAATATACATATTGCAAGCTTTCAACGCTTCACTGGCTTCTTCACCAGGCAAGATGTTACAAACCAAACAGGAGAAAAAAATTAAAGAAAAATTGAAGAGAAAATATTTTGGAGGGGAGGGGGGAATTGAAATACTCCTGATTGTCATCTTTTGCTTAACAAAGAAGTGGAGCTCCCCAAAAGCATGATAGAGGCATATAAAGAAATATCACATCCCTTCTCATTCAATTTATATTTCCCCACAGTCACTGGAAGTTCTTATTCAGACCTGGACTAACTTATGCTAGATGTTCAGTAGTCCTTAGAGCTTTATTCAGATCTCCTTTCTGACAGTCTGCTTCAGGTGATTTTCACGTGAAGTGATGCAGAGGGAAAGAGAAATTGTCACCCTCTTGGTTCACCATTAGATCAACCAGTGAGTCTCCCAGACTTGTCTAAAGAAGGATGACTTCTCATGATATAGTTCCTGGGGCTTTGCTGGTTGTTATTGTTAACTGCCTTTTATTCCATTCTTTTTTAGAACTCTTTGGAGTGATTTCTTGAATCTTCACTAGGACTCTTCCATGTAAAGGGCAAATTTTCTCCTTTTTTTAATAGAGTTACAGTGGTACCCCGGGATACGAATGCGCCGGGTTACGAATTTTTCGGGATACGAAAAAATCCCATAGGGATTTATTGCTTCGGCTTACGAAGGTTTCTTCGGGTTACGAAAAAACCGCGGCGCTATTTTCCGCCACCGGAGGGCAGCAGAGAGCTATTTTTCCATTAGCGCCTATGGGAATTCGGCTTACGAAGGTATTTCGGGTTACGAAATTAACCGCGGAACGAATTAATTTCGTAACCCGGGGTACCACTGTATAGTGCTACAATGCAAAATTATTTCACTGAAGCACTATAATACTTTTTAAAAATAAAAAGAAAGGGGCAAATGGTATACAGATTACTAAGTGTGTGTCAGTGAGTGCAGCCTCGATTTACATGATAATGGCCTGATAGGGACAGGCCCTTTGTGGCGTGGCAGTGGTGATACTAGAGTTAGGGTCCACACGGCAACCGCATGGTCCTTAACCCTAGTACGGAGTGGCAGCATCCTGTGTACATGGCATCGCCATTGTGACATAAGCACCACATGGTGTCCGCTATGCATCACTTACATCACAAGTGTTCCATTGGCACACTTGTGACGTTTACCCTGCGGCACAAAAAGGGCCCAATTTTTCCTGGTTCTTTTTACTCCGGAGGAAAGCCGCACAGTTTGGCAGCTGCGGCTTCCCTCCAGAGGGAATTAGGCAGCCAGCAGGCCACCCCTTTGGGGCAGTCTGTACCATGCCAATGTCTCCCCAACCCACTCAATATCAGAAGGTTAAATTATTCAATACTTGGACTTGTGTGAACTTTGCATATTACTGGAGAGTTAGAACTTTGATTAATAAGGTTATGAACATTTATTTCTGCCAAACGGAGAGCCAACATGGAGTAGTAGTTTCAGAGTTGTTGTTTTTTTAAATTTTATTTTTATTTGGTTTTTCTTTTCTTTACATCCTTATTTTCAGTAATCATCAATAAAAGATCATACATATCATCTATACCTTCCCTTATCCCATTCCCTTCCCTCCCTTTCCCCCCTTAAACCCCCCCACCCTCTTACCCTTCCCCTCCCATTCCCCCTGTACACATCCTAGTAGTTTCAGAGTTTGATCAGGACTCTGGGAAATCTGGGTTTGAATCCCCACTCTGCCACAGAAATCCACTGGGCAACTTTCAGCAAGTCACACTCTTTCATCGTAAGAGGAATAGCAATGGTAAATCTCTTAAGAATAAATTGTAATAGGGTCACAGTAGATCAGAGCAGATTTGAGGGCACACAACCACAACAATTTTGTTCCAAAATCATTGCTACCACTTTACTATGTATTTTGGCCAAGATCCTGTGAATATCCAGCATAACACAATGGCCACAAGGAACCCAAAATGTCTAAATCAAGGTCTGGGTGGCAATCCGAATTGTGCCTACATGTCTTTTTAGTGGTACTATAGTCTGTTGCACAACACAGGGCATTTTTATGTAACTCCTTACACAAGCCAATGAGACAGCCAACCATCTGTGTAACAGGCTGGTTACAGAAGCATAAGGCACTAATAGGATTGTGGCCTTTTTGGCAAATCTATGCTTCTGTGACATATTTCCTTAGATACCATGAATGCAGGAGGAGATAATATTTGCAAGGAATAATTGGTTTTCTCAAAGATATTTTCTTCTACTTTTGGAAGCCTACTAAAAATGGTTGGGCAGACACTGGCATGAAGAACTAGCAAGTGGGCATTTTTTGTACTTTTCCTTCCTTTCCTACCCTCTCCTGGTTGTGACAGTAAATATCAATAAATATCTGCAACACACAAATTATACATTCTCTACATTTGTTGTTCTCAAACAGTGGGGAAGGACCCCAAAAGGGGGTGCAAGAATTGCTCAAGAGGAGTATGAGACTTGGAGACTCTGATCCCTCCTCCTCCTACTACCAAACTTTTTTTAAGTGTAAAAGTTACATGTGTGGAGTTAAATACTGAATTTCCTTAAATAAGAACTGTTCCAATTTGAACGGTGTTATTTCCTTATAAAATTTTAAAATATGAATATACACGAATGTGCAAATGAAAATACGCCCACTAAATAAACAAAACATTTTCATTGATATGCTACTCAAGGTGGTCCGGGGCAATGTCCGCATGTAGATGTAAAGGGGGATCCCAAGGGTACAAAGTTTGAGTACCTCTGCCCTATGTCTTATGCAGTAAGATTACAGCTAGCCGTACTCTCCTTTTGTAATATCCAGACACCTAAAGGGAGAATCTCAGCCTTCTTTTTACTACTATTAACCAATTAGTCATTCGTTAACCACTACTATCAATTATAATTCCAGGAGTAATTGCAAAAGCCATCCATCTTGTTTTATTAATGTCAGTCCCAGCAACAGAGCCTGGGTAATAAGCCAATCATTGCTGTTGGGGCTGTTTTTCTATTTGACGCGGCATTAATTTATACTACTCTGCTCTTCCTTTGTCCTGACTTTTTTTTTCCTTTTTCTTTTTTCCTATTTTTTTGACCGTAAAATACCTTGATTATGTCCTTATTGGAAAGAATGTGTGTGCTAAGTGGATAAAGGGGGTGTCGAAATTGTAAATGTGAAAAAGAAGTGTTTCATCTTATTCCTTCCCCCAAGCAAATGTCAGACAGCTCCTTTATCTTCAAAACACAGAGGATGAACACTGAGACATGTGAGAGTCACCAATATTCTCAGCTATTTCTGAGTCACAAAATGGATTGTTTCAGCTACACCCATTGTAGCCTAATAGATGAGTCTTGCCAAGAGCTTTATGGAAAGACAAGCACGAAAAAGGAGACTGTCTGCAAACAGGTGCACTGTTTATTCTTGCTCCTTTTGAGGGGTTCTGCATAGCAGCTGCTCATTTAATACATTTTTGTCCTTGTTCAAGAAAAAGGAAGGGGAAAGACAATGTGCAAAAAGTTTCTTCTCTTTCTCTCCTTTTTGGCACAATGAAAAGCTTAGCCTGTATGCTGTATCAACTACTGAGTATACTTAACAAGGTAACCTCTCCTGGTCTAACCCCATTCCACCCTGACAGAAATGTTATTCACCCATGCTCCAGACACCAGCAAGATGGATCTCCTTTTCCCCATGCTGCTGATGACTGCTAAAGTAGGTGGAGATCCCATTATGTGTGTTAACTAAAATGCCAGGATCCTGTGAGGGCATACACAATCAGTGTTTAATAGGAGAATTTTATTAATTAAATTACAGAAGCTGAGAGGACTTGGGCAAAGCAGGAATCAAAGCAGGGATCAAGCCTGTGTATACCAGTTCAGAGATACAGAACTTCAGAGTACAAATCGAAATGTAGTTTTATTTGTAACCAAGGGGAAATCACCATTCACTCAAAGATACTCACACATGCACACATCCAAGAACTAACAGTATATAAAGTGGGGGCAGATAATGACTGAAGAGACTGCAGAGGGTGATAATGTACCAATCGGGGGACACCGTGATGTAGCTATGGTTCAGCAAGCTGCTAGCAGTGCTGAGGAATCAAGCAAAATATTGACAGAATGCCAGTCTGAATCTCAAGTGAGACTGAATTGGGAGTTCCTGAGCAGGCATATTCATCGAGCAAAACATATCCTGGGGCATATTTTGGGATTAAAATGAAGTTTCCAGGAGAGAAGAATGAGAAGGGAACTTGTGCCTCACCAAACAATCAGTGTAAATGTCTCTGGACACTGGGGAATTACTTCCAGAGGGAGGTACTGTTGGGTTTTTATTAACTTGTAAATACAAGGTCTATTACCCACCACTACTCCTGTCCATAAAGGGATTATGCTGATTCCAATATTGATTGATTGATTGATTGATTGATCTTTGGCTATATGTTCTTGAGCTTCCCCCATACTAAAGGGAGAGCAGAGAAGGGGCCAACCTATTCTCCTGTGGAAGGGTATTCCACAGGACAGGCCCAGTGGCTGGTAGAAAGTGGCAAGACCAGAGAGGCATTTGGTCATGTCCAGATAGCCAAACATAGACTGATACCATCATCTGTCAAGGTCTACCAAGGTCCTTTAGAGGTTTCAGTAGATGATGTCATTGCAGACTCTTCTATGTACAGTCAGACATATGGAACATGTCTCTGATCTCTCAACTGTCTATCAGCCACTGATGGCTGTGGGTGGTGTTAAGAGCAGTGCACTAGTTTTACTGGCTTGGGGGGAAAGTTCATCTAGGAACTCTCTGCAGGACCTAAAGGGCTAAAGGTTTTAAAAACAAACAATTAACCAAAGTGACTCTTCTGCAGCAAAAACAATTATTTTTTTCCTATGAAAGACAGAAAAAGATAGCAGCAGAAACTCAGAACAGACTGGGGGGCAGAACAAAGTGGAAGTGAAAAACTGCACTTCCAAGGGACTAAGGCAAAAACAAGCACATAGATTTTCTCTCTCTCCAATGTGAAGAAAATGACTGGAGATGAGGGCAGCAGAACGCAAGTCTCAGAGAGAAGAGTAGGTCAAAAAGGACATTCTCTCTGTATTATAAGGTTTTCCTAACTTGGGGGCAGTCTAACAAAACTGAAGGAAACATCTCTGGGTGGGGGAAAAGTCACCTCAGTGTTATTCTAAAAAAAACTTGCAAAGGGCAGAAATGAGTGTGCCCTCAGATACTGATAATGACTCTTCAGTGGTCTGGGCAGTTTTGAACAATAGGGTTGTGTATACTAGACAAAGCCAATCATTGCGCATACACACACACCTTCTTTCAAATCCAGGCAGTTTTGTTCAACCTCTTTGAAAGCTGCAGGATAACTCACAATGGGGATTGTACTACTTTGAGCCAGTTCAGCAGGTCTTGATTCCAGGGTGGTAAACAACAGTTAAATCTTGATTGCTTTCATCACTGTAACCATTTCCTTGTCAGAAGGAGTGAGATGAAGGAATTTCCAGTTTACCTGAAACACTGGGCACCACAATTCAAGAAGAATATTGATAAGTAGGATCATGTCTGGAGGAGGATGCCCAAATGGTGAAAAGTCTGGAAACCATGCCACATGAGCAGCTCAGAGAAATGCATATGTTTAGCCTGGGGAAGTGAAGATTAAGAGGTTACATGATAGTCATGTTTAAATATTTGAAGGCATGTCATATTGGGGGTGGATCAAACTTGCTTTCTGCTGCTCCAGAGACTGCGACATGGAGCAATGCATTCAAACTACAAAAAAAAAGATTCTGTCTCAACATTAGGAAGAACTGCCTGATGGTACAAGCTGTTTGACAGTGGACAGACTTTTTCTGGAGCTTTTTTAAATGGAGGCTGGATGGCCATCTGTCGGGAGTGCTTTGATTGTGTCTTTCTGCATGTCAGGAGGTTGGACAAGACAGCCCTTGTGGTCTCTTCCAACTCTATAAGTCTTAAGATTTTATTATTTTACCTATGTATATTATTAACATGATGCCAACCAATAAAATCAAATTTTAATTTCCTGCTCACCTTGCAATTTGTCTACCCACCTGGAAACTCATTAGCAATTCCTTGGTCCCCTGAATATTAGCAACCCAATGTTACATCCACATATGTCCTACTGCACACAAGGCTGGTGCTTGTCCTTCATGTTTCTTTGCACAAGACTTGAAATGCTTAATGGGAAACACATGTTTATAGATGCATGAGAATAAGCAGTAGACAGGACATCACTGGGAAATCATTTTTCACTGAAGTTCACCTCCACACATTGCTGCATGTTTACACAAATCCCCCTTTAGAGATTGTATGAGTGTGTATTACTAGTCATGCAGTGATAAGCAGCAAACCCATCTGCCACATGAAGTGTAAAGCAGCTATAAGGGAGACAATACACAAGCAGCTCTCAAATCTACAGACGTTTAGTCAGAAATATAAGTGTGCCATTTGTTCTCATTTCTCGCTGTGAACAGATAATGCAAAACAATGTTGTTTTGTTGTAAAGCTGCTGAGTCTTGTGCTTGAAATGTCCTTGTGCATTATTTTTACTGACATACCGTTCTGCTTCCTTAACAGGCTATCTTCTCTCCCCCACCTTCTTTATGCTTCCTTTTACTGATACTTGTTGTCTGAAAGAGGGCCTTTTATATTCTAGCTTCACAATATTGGTTACACCAAGCCATGGTACATTTCTGAACATATTCCATTTTTAAAAAATATACTGTAGTTTTGGAGAGGTGGCTCATTTGTTACATCTCAATCTCTCTCAAATGCTCTTTCATGGAGTGATCCACTGAAGTAAGTGATAGAAACTCAGCTCTCCTTTCTTTTCTAAAAGTGTCTAATCTCTCCAAGGAGAGAAGATTCAGTAAAAGAGAAACATGCTGAGAAGCAAGTTTATATTGTCCACAGTACCATCAAGCCAGCGTTGCTCAATAGTAAAGATGGACAGATCTGTCAGTTTTTATTTCTTTAGTGTTTATATTTTTTTCCCTTAAATCTCAAGGTCTTTCCATTTTGTTCATGAAGCGATTTGCAAATGGAAATAAAGTGTAATTGGGGGGGGGGCAAAACAATCAAATTCTGGGATAGGACACCTGTAACTTTAATCCTCAACAGATCTTGGAGCAGAATGAGGTAGTTTAAAGCTCCATCAAATAAAATGAAGGTACCTTCCAAACCCCAGTGTTCAGCTACAGTCATCCCCTCCCAACACAGCTACTGCTTAATTACTGTGCATCTAGCAACAAAAATCAAGTGAGGTGCTTCTCCATACTGCCTTGTGTTACTCTCTATTGGTGAGGTAATAGCAGTTTTGGTTGGGCATGGTTGTAACTGAAAGTTAGTGTTTGGATAAATAATAATAATAAAGTTTTTATTTGTACCCTGCTCCTTCCCAAGATCAGGGCGGCTTACAGCAAATAGTTAAAAACAGAATAAATACAATACAGATCAAACAACCAATTACAATTAAAAAAACAGGCTAAAATGCCCCATTAGCCCAACCTCTTGGCCACGAAAGAGGAGGGAGGCCCACA
>NC_056522.1:349494777-349510167 GCF_019175285.1 Sceloporus undulatus | reverse complement strand
AAAATCCATTTTTGTATCTAACATGTCATTTTAGAATTCAGGATTTTCAAATATATTTATTATTCTGCTGTTGCATGGGGGGATCATGCAAGCAGCAGATCAGACTTTTTCTGTAGCTCCAGATTTTCTTAGTACTGTTGACTGGGTCCAGAATCTGGTGTTCTTTAACTGCTGTTGACATTTCAGTTTTAATGGCAGTGCTTTTAACATAACCTTTTTTGTTTTTAAAATTTGCATTAAAGCATGATTGTTTTTATGACTGCATAATTTTTTATTGTCTTGGACTGTTTGTGTACCTTGCCTTGTGGGTGGCTTTGGACAGAGATGATTCCTAAATTTTAAATGCTGGCATTTAAGGCAGCTCTGTTAACGTATTCTGTTTCCATACTGTGCCCTCTCCAAACAAGATCTTACCGGTCCCCAGTGACATCAGCCCACTGGGTAAAGGGCTGTGTCAAAACACTGGCAAGTCCCCTTTGAGGCAGGAGGATCTGCCAGTGTAATGACACAAACTGAGATTTGTCATTGCCTTTAATGAGAGAGATTAAACCTCTTTCATGACAAGTTAACAGACAGACACGAAAATAAAATGTCATCTTAGGAAAAGAAAGCTTTTGTGAGTCTTTCAAGAACAACAACAGCAACAGGTTGTGGACTGATGACTGATATATATTTCAGAAGGAATTAAAGAGCAGGATCATAGAATGCAGGACCTCCCTTTGGACATTCTCATGCAGAAATGAGGAGAATATAACCAATGGTCTGCATGTGATAGCCCTCAGAGGCATTTTTGCAGCCTCTTGGATCCACATTTTTAAAGAAAATGCCCTAATTTGTTCGTCTAAAAATGCAGTCAAGTACCACTTAGGCCAGTGGTGCTCAAATGATGGAGTGGGCCCATGTGAGGGGGGGCATGAGAGTTTCTCAAGGGGGTCACAAGACTCTTCCTTCACGTCTTCCCAAACCTTTTTATCTGTAAAATTTACACATTTGTTGAGTTAAATATTGAATTTACTGACATAAAACTGTTCTAATTTGAACAATGTTATTCCTGATAAAATGTTAAAATGCAAATATACGTGAATGTGTCAATGAAAATATGCACTCTAAATAAACAAAATATTTGTATTCATAGACTGCGGATGTGGGGGCAGCATCCGCATGATATAAAGGGCATTCTCAAGGGTAAAAAGTGTGAGCATCACTGCCTTAGGCAGTATGGGAAGCAATTCTGGCGTGTTACACACCCAGTGGGCTCATTTTAGGGCCAGGTGAAACCTTTTTAAGGCCTTTTGTCCAGCAGAAAGTGACCTGAAAGTCAACTTCTGGGTCACATCCTGGTGGGGGAAAAAGGTCTCTCCTGCACATAAAGTGGCCTAGGGAGAGTCACATTTACAGTACTATAGAGATAAATCATTATCATCATCAAAGTGAAATTATCCCCTGCAGCTTGTAAGTGGCATTGAGACAGAAAAAATGGGGGGATGGGGATGCAGACATTTGAGGTATCGGGGGGTTTAATGCATCCCCCTAATTCATGACTGTTGCCTATCCCTATTCTAAAGAATACATGAGATGAACCGAATTGCACTAACCACTGATGTCCTACAGGAATGTACTGTAGCATCTTTAGCAACCTCTCTGTAGATATGCAGCTGCACACATTGGAATATCATACAGATGTTACAAGGAACATATGTCCTAGGATGGAGTCTGCTTCCTACATCTCCGTGCAGTGTATGTTCATTAGAAAGTCTGAAATAAGTGCTATGGTTCTGAGATATGTCAGCCTTGCCCAGGGAGTAGCCTTACAGCAGATTGTTTGGCCATCTAGTGTACAGCCATCTAGAGTATGGTGGGAAACCTATTTGACTCAGAGCCCAATTTCCAATTTGGAAAGCATCTCAGAGGATGCATTTCAGCAGGGAGTGAAATGGATGGAGTGGAGCCAAGGCAAGGGAGGTGGAGCCAGACGTACTCCCTAATTGAGCTGGGCATTTCCTCCATTTAGCAACCTTTTCAGTTTGACTTTTAAAAATTCTTTATTGTGAGCTGAAAAAGGTCAGCCATTTTCCCAGCTACCTTCATTCCCAAGTGATGCAACTTACATTTTTTAGTGATAAAATGAGATTGGCTAGAAGGTCATGAAACAGGCTAAGGCATATAACATGTACTATTTATTACTACAATGCACCATAACAGGATGGGTTCGATCCAGGATCTGCCTCCTGCTGGCAAAAACACTCTTATCTGTTGAACTTCCTCTATCTGATTTTGGGGTATTTCCCTTTCCTGCTACATTTCACTCTGTTTATCATTTTCAAGGGACTGGTGGGGCCAGCATTTGAAGGAAGGAGCAGGGGAACCCCTTCTGCCAGCCAAATGTCACTTGCCTATATCTTGATCCACTTCACTGTGAATAGGGACCACTCTTTAAAGGAGGCTGCGGATCAATAAACAGAGAAGCTGACTTCATCACTTATTTTTCAAGATACAGAGCCCAAGCACTCAAATGCGTGAGGAAAATAACAAATGAATGTTCTGTACTTGGCTGGGAGTATTGGATCCTGGCTTCCTGACAGATGACATCACACTTCAGGGAATTGTAATAAGTCATTTACCAGAAACATAATCCAACATGTATAGGATAAATTTTGACTTTTGACATTGTCTTTTGTGAATTAGCAAACAGGGATACAATAGTACAGTGGACCCTTGTTATCCGCTGGAGTTTGGTTCCAAGATCCCCTGTGGATAATGAAATCCGTGGATGCTAAAGTCCCATTAAATATAATGACATAGAAAAATGGTGTCCCTTATAAAAAAATGGAAAATCAAGGTTTGATATTTGAAATTTATACTTTTTTTGAACATTTTCAAACCATGGATGCTTGAATCCGTGTATAAAAAATCCATGTATAAGAAGGGCCTACTGTACGTCCAGATCAGAAACTCTATCCTACCGTGACATATCAGCAGTAGTGGATGATCCTGATGCTTCCCCACTTTGTATCACTGAAGAGTTTTCAGTTTTAAAGCTGTAATTTATAAGGGTAGAAAACAAAGCATTTGCATTTGTCAAACGTTTGCTATTCCCTGTAGCAAAATTTGAATTCTTAAAAAAGAGAGAGGAGAGAAAGAAAGGAAAGAAAGAAAGAAAGAGCTTAGAGAGAGATAAGTGCCTATACAATGTAAAGTCAAAAGAGCAGGGTAACCTTCAACTCAGGGCTCTGTGTCTTGTTGGCATTTAGGGTTAAAGTAGGAAAAGAAAATTCCCCTCAAAATTCCAGAAAGGTGGTTATGATAAAATATGATGAAATGTTTTACAATGCATATACGCTTTAAGTGCCCATTAATAACATCATAATGTGAACTGTCTAATCACATACCCTTGTTGGCAAATATGCTCCTTAGTTTTACATTTCTTTCCCACTCACTTAGTCTTTCCTCACTCCAACCTCCCTTCTTCTCCTCTCCTTCTCACTCTCCTCTCCTTCCCCTTCCTCTCATTGCGCTGCGCTTCCTTCCATCTCCTTCCATAGAAGCTAAGAATATTTTTCTTTTTCTCAAACCAAATGACAAATGGACAAGGGAAAAAAACACCCTCCATGTTTTATATTCATTGTTGTATACTTGCTGTGTGGACATAGAAAGCACACACATGGCTTCGAACTTGAAAATGATGTTAAATGAGGAGGGCTAAGAGAAAATGAATGGGGAGTTACATACAGTGCTGGACTCTTGTGTAACATTGTATGTTTAAGAAAGAGTATGGTGCATTGCTGCGTGGCTTCATTTAAAAGCCAAAATAACTTCGAATACCTGTTGAACGTCACATAGTTCACACAACTCCTTTGGATATCATTCAGCGGACATCCTTTAAGCACTGTAATCCATTTGCCCCAGGGCTGTTCAACAAATTGACCACCAACCGTGCAACACTTTACATCTCTTTACTTCATAAGTTTAGCCAGCATAATTTATCAAGTAATACCACCAAGAAAGTTTGTGTGATCTCATCTTGAAATCACAGGGCCCTTTTACACGATGGAATCTCGCACTATGATTCTATTCTAACTAATATGGTTCCATCCTGTGGAATCCGGGGATTTGTGGTGTTTAACGCTTCTCAGACAGACAGCATCAGTTCTTTGCAGACAACATGACCCAGGATTCCAAAGTGTAGCCATAGCAGTTAAACCTGGAATCATAGTGCTGTAATCTAATGTGAAGGGGTCTGGTTAAGACAGTTAATGGCAGGCACGTGTGGCCGAACTTTGACCCTCACACTCTGCCCCCCGTAGTTGGATGTAGGAAACACTCAGTATATGACTTTGAGAAGTGATTGATGTGGATTTTTCTGTGTCTGTGAGGCCCTTGCTAAGGGGCCACTGTGATCTTGAACCAGGTGACTTTTCCTTCTCTCTATCCTCACATGTATGGGGTGAGGCGATGTTGCAGTAACAAAGCAAGTCTGGTTTCTCTCAAATGTATTGTTACTGTGTTACACAGAATGTAATGGTAGTCAACTAAGAATCAAGCCCTCCTCCTCATGTCTGTTAACATCCTGGCCTATAATATGCAAATTCTTAAACTGTTTGTTGGTCACATAAGATGGAACTGAAAGTGTGGCTGCCCAGTGTGTTTGCATGGCTGAATGGGGATTTGTAGCCAATACTCACAACCACTAACACACCAGCGGTCCCACCCTGTCCTCTGTGGAGCCCTTAGGGCTCCGTGAATCAAAAGGTTGGGAACCCCTGCACTACACATGCTGGCTCTTGTGGTGTGTACTGTTTCTTTATCTGATTACAAGTAAGGTCTGGCTTCTTATCAGTGGGGTCCATTAGTACCTTGGCTTAATTGTTTGGAGATGAGCCCCTATATAAATGACAAAAATAACTGCGCCTCTTGGATGGATTGGGATGTAAACTGTTCACATTTGGTGGGGATAAACTGATCACATGGACAACATCTATTCAAGTAAGAGTTGGAGAACTCAAGATTAATATAGATGAAGCTCACAATGCTGTTTCTGTTTCACTATGAGTAAATCTCACTTGTTTCCATGGGCTTCTTCACGGAAAATGGTGTTGGATTGTAAAGAAAGCAAAACCTGGGAGGACACAATAGAATCCACAGAAGAAATGGACGATACAGCTCAAGGTGCTCTACTGATGGAGGTTTAATTAGTTTTAAAAACAGGGCCCAGATGTTTATATCATAGCCACTGAGTTCAATGAACTTTTCTCAAGGAGACGGGTAAGACTTGCAGCCTAGCGGTGTTACTTAACAGCTATCTCTCTGGAAGATTTCCATTCCAATACAGTGGACTCAGGGTGCATCTACCAACTGCAGACAAACAATGCAATTTAACTGCCATGGCTCCATCCTGTAGAATTGGGATTTGGGAGTTTGTGAGACACAGCATTCTTGGCAAAGAAGGCTAAACGATATCATACAACAATGCAAACATCTCAGGATACGATGGATAAAACTGCTACAGCACTCAAAGTGGTGTCAAACTGCATTATTTCTACAAAGCAGATGCATCCTCATTAAGCATGCATAAGACTATGCTGTTTGGGGTGGTTTTTTGTCCTGTTTAAAATTATAATGAATCCAATTGTTGTTTTCTAACTAAATAGACTCACTGTCAATGGAACCACCTAAGTGCTGACATGTGCAAGTTCCTTTTGATCAAAGGATCTTCCCCTGTTGGGACTAACAACTAGATTATGCGCATAGCCTGCATATACGTCTTGGAAAACAAGTCCTATTGGATTTAAAGGACCTTTTTGACGGAATAGTGCCACAATTCAGCATTTTTCTATGTTCATTTATTTCTCCATGAACATGTCCTTTCTTGCTCTCCTGTCTCATGCAATGTAATGGTGATGTGATAGATATCCAACATAGTTGTGGAATCTATTATCCCTATCCCGGAAACATGATCAAATTTTGATCATCAGTGATACAGAGAAACTGCATTCAGTATGATAACTACATCCTGAACAAATCACATTACTTGTATGCTATAAGGATGAAACACGTATTCTAGAGTCCTGAAAAAATGTATGCATTTGTAGGTTTAAAAATGGTAGGAGACTCTCCTCTCCAACAATTTGTCTTTGGAATAGCAGAGCAGCAAGTCCAGTTAAACATCACCACATTTGCATAGAATAAAAAGCATTGTCTAACAAATGAGAAAAGTGTATATACCCCTTCAACCTTTCACTCTCCATCACTTTGGATCCTATCTGGGAGTAAGGAGGCGATACAACATTAATTTATAAAAATAACATAAAACTAAAACACACTGTATTGTCCTGAGGACTGGTGAATGACATAAGACATTCAAGAAACTACCACCAGCTGGTAACCATGCCTTCACATGTAAAAACACAAAACAAAAAAACCTAGAAACTCTAATAAATGAGGGAAACACACACCACACACACACACACTTTTCAAGATAGTACTACTTGTCCTGGGAGTTTCTTCCTTTTCCCCTTGAGTACCAGAGAAAAGTGTCCAGCGAACTTAGAACGCAGGACACCCTAAAAAACTCGTGTAACTTTTTTAAAATAAAACAAAAACAACCTGTTAAAAACCCAAAAACCAGCTACAGAACTTATCAGATTAGGACTTGTGGCTCCTGCGCAAGTGGAGCGCATAAAACTCATTTATACCCGGTCCTTCTATGCACATATACTCTGAATGAAAGTACTCTGACCTTCCTCCTGATTTTGCGCGTGGGGGAAGACGGTTGGCAACTTCCAGCGTCTCTCCCATTCCCCCCACCAAAATGGCACGCACATCAAAGGGGGCGGGGGGGGGGGAAGGCCCTTCTCCACAATACATTTAATACAGGGTCCCCTTGTATCCACAGATCTTTATCCACAAATTCAAGCATCCATGGCTGAACATATTCAAAATCTATAAATTCCTAAAAGCAAAACATGATTTTGCCATTTTAGACTAAGGCAACAACCATTTTACTATGTAACACTATCATTAGGTGAAAACTTAAAACTTCCCCATGGAAACTTTGGTCACACACAAGGAGGTCCTAGAGACCAACAACCCCAAACAGCATACCCAAGGGCCCCACATGTACCATAATGAGCATCTCTTGGCAAATGGGACCCATGTCAAAGCGAAAATCACACATCTCATATACCACCTATCCTCCATACCATAGATTCAAAACATCCAGGCTGAAAATATTCAACAAAAAAAAAAAAATTCCCAACAAGCAACCACCTTGATTTGCCCATTATCTACAGGACACCCATTTTACATCCCATGTATTTCATGGGACTTGAGCATCCATGGATGCCCAGCAGATATCAATATCCCACTGTAATTAATAATTCAACATTTATTATAATATACCCCACTCCTCCAGCCACAAACCTCTCACAAATTGATCATTTGATGGTTCCCCTGCGCATCACGGCCTCACACAATGCTGAACAAGACACACCCTACAAAGGAAAAGAGGAATAGTAGTGGGAGAGGGAATTAAGGGATCCAAGCAGATACTCCGCTAGGTCTCTCCCTCCATGTCAAGGGGCAGTGGCTGTTGGGATGGCAGGCGAGCGAGGCCCTTCATGCTGCCTTTTAGCCTAAGCAGTGGTGCAACTGGTATCTCCAGGGGTAAGCAGGGGCCCCACTGTTCCCAGGGCGGGACTTGCCATCAGTTGGCAGGTCCACCTCCCCAAAAAAGGTGAGCCATGTGCCAGTTTTTGTCATATCCACATTGTGGGGGGTTCTGTCCATATGCTCTTTCTCACTAGAGTTACCAAAAAACGGGCCTGGCATTCTGCATTCCAGTTACGGGATTTGTAAACTTGGGAGTGGATCTTATCACACTAGGGCGAAATCTGCTCAGAAATGGGATTACAAAGTAGAAAAAATGCGGGAGTTTTTCAGATGGACATTTTTCCCACAACAGCACACATGTGGAAATAAAGCAAAACCAGAAAATGGACACAAAATGGACCACCTTTTACTTTTGGGAACTCCGGAGGTAAAACAAGTGTCGTTTTGTCCACTTTCCGTTCAACTCTTATTTATCCAAGTGGGGCCTCCGGCATACGTGGCCTTTTTAACAGGGCTTTGAGCGTCACGCGCTCAAGCGCTGGGCGCGCGTGGGGCGGGACAGGGGCGGCACGTCACCCATTCGTGAACTGGGCGCGTGTACCCGTTGCGCCGGTGCGCGCGCCCGTTGCGCCCCCACCACACCTCCCACGCCGCGTGCACGACAAGCCCCAATTGGTTACAATGGGGGCTCGAGCATAGGCAGAGCAATCACCCATACGCGGGTGGGATCCGGAAATGGAATCCCCGCGTATGGCGAGGTTCCACTGTACGTATACTTCTGTTTGGCCAGAACAACGCAATATGAACAATCATGGCACATTTACGGGCGTTTTTCTTACTTCTACACACCCGTTTCTGAGCTGGATTGCCTAGTGTGGATAAGGCCCTTCAGAGCATGGACCCATAACTATCTGTATGTACTAATGCTATGGCGCCGAGTTCAGATTGGGCACGTTTCCCATGACTCATAAGCCTCCCTGCCACTTACCAGGTAGTATCTGCACTGAGACGGCAGAAGGCGTCATAACTCAGAGATAGTAGGAACCCTGGTCACAATTCCTGTTGATAGCATTCAAGAACCTTATCACACTACCGTTTTCCCATCTGTTCATGTCTACAAAGCGCGGACAGACAGGGAAAATGGGCTGACGGACGAACTGCTATCGCATTAAGTGTTCGAGTCCAACCGTTATGCGACGCAACAAGAACCCGATCGCTATCGCACTCCGCTTTGATAGAACGGACCTGTGTGGTCGTTTGTGGACCTCGGCCTGGAATGGATTTCACCCGCCACAGCCGGGTCGCCATCCCGATGACGCCCCGACCATCCCCTCTACTTTGCCGCCGCCGGCAGCAGGACAAAAAATTGGCGCGCTGCTTTCGAAAGGGGAGCTCAGGGCAATATTGGGAAAAACTCGCTGTCCCCCTACTCTGCAAAAACGTGGAAAGAGACATTGCAGCTGCCTCCTGTCCACCATGGCGGGTGACAGTTTACGGAGGGGAGGCGGGTATACGAATTCGTAGGGCAGGGGAGAGTTCTCTGACATGAGAGAAATCAATCTACCCACTCCTTAACAACAGGGCAATCCCACAACCAAAAAACCACGAACTATTAATTCACAGGTACTTTATGAATGCCACTACAGTGTGTAAATCACTGACAAAAAAAACAATCCACAACAGTAACGAAAAGGAAATATTACTCTATTACGGATGTGCGCCCTCCACTACGAACACTGCTGTCAAAATGTCCCTCGGAAAAAAACTAGTGCATACAGTAGGGACAAAAACATAGCTATCAACTGTTAAAAAATCTTTTTAAATGTTATAAGAACAAGGTAGCATTTTCTCCATAGCTTTGTTCTCTTCATATGTCCCTGAAACCCACATTGTCATGCATTTCAGGCAAAGCTACCATTCTGTTCGCCCATTATAGTCCCACATCGCCCAGGGAATAAAATGTCAGGACAAAATGTAGAACAAACAGTCAGGACAAATGCAGCCACCAAAATGTTGGACCATTTTAAGGCCTAACAGTCAGTTACTGTGGGGACTGGACGGGGATGGGAATGGAACGCATCAGGATATCGCAACATGGGGGACTTTCCGTTCTCATACAACGTTTACTGGACGAGGGGAGGGACGCCGGAAATAAATACGTTGGGGGACATTTTACCGCGAACGCGAACGGAACGGGGTATGCACTGTAAAACGTGATCGGATAACGAGGCTGTGCGATAAAAAAACTCCGTTCCCGTCCGTCCCATACAGACCTCGGATGGTTACAAACGCACGTTGCTGCGCGATCAAAACTCCTTAGCCACTTGTGGGAAGGTGGTGGACGCATCATCTCTTGTGCCTCAGTCATCAGCTGAATGTTCCCTCCATTTTCAGTTGCAGCTGCTTTACGTTTTTGGGGAGGATTTACCAGGGGATGCTACATAGGAAATGTCACACAAAGCCTCAAAAGTGATTAAAGCACGAATGCACTGTCTGTGGTTGATCTTATCAGATGCATGCATGAGTGAGCTTGTAGTTGATCTGTTTCCCATCTGTGAATTTGGCATACTTTTTGTATCGATGGGTTTCCCCTTTTAATTGCTGCCAACATTGGCTTGCTGTAGCATTAGCTTGGGTGTGAATATATCTGGGTTACAGTCCTGCATTGGGCAGTCATGTTGTATCAGTTTCCTCTTCTTCCTCACTCTCACTGCCCCCATTTTCCCCAAGGCAGCCGGTTTTTACATTCTTCTTCCCCTCAATCACCTTGCCCACAATGCTTAAATAGTTTTAAAAAGAGGGGGGAAAATCAAACTAAGGCATGCTAGTATAACACATATGGCAGAGAGGTGTGGTTAAGAGCCTGTGGGAAAGAGAGTCCCAGACTGGCAGTGGTTGTTACAGTGATGTAGACACATGTAATAGGGGCTGCTGCATGTACGTATGATTATTATTCTTAACGCAACTGGGGCCTGTTGTGATCATCTCCATGTTTGCTTGCTTAACTAAGTTAGGTGGTATGTATTGAGATTCTTGTAGCCCTTTGAGACTAACTGAAAGAACGAAGTTGCTTAAGTCTTTCCTCATGCTGCAACTTCTTCTTTAGTTAGTCCTCAAATGTGCTATAAGATCTCTTACCATATTGATTCTACAGACTAATATGGGATACAATTATTCATATTATTATCATTATTATTATTATTATTATTTCTTTAGTTGGTGGTGTAGTATGGGCCACTGTATCCAGAAAAAGCAAAAAGTGAGGGACAGGGCCACTGTTTTCAGCCTTATAAAGCTGGGTGTAGGCTTGAGTGGAAGGTGAGAATGGAAAAGCCTAGTCATATCAGTATTTAAAAACTGGAGGAAGTAATCCATGAGCCAGGGTAAGGCTGCACTCAGTAGCCCCCACCCATTGTATGGCATTACTACCTTTCCATTCCCACACAGCCACCCACACTTAAACTGCCTTTGTGTGCATTGATCTACCCATGGAGAGATGGCTTTCTTATGGTGCCACACACTGACTGTACAGGAATTCTCAACCATGTGGAAGTCTCCCTCAATATAGTGGTATATGTTGAAAGCCTTTCTGCAGCAGATCATTTGCTATCTTACCTTAAACAAAGATTAAAAAACAGTGGTGATGTGTGTGTCTTCAAGTCATTTCCACCTTATGGCAACCCTAGGGCAAATCTTTCAGGGGGTTTCTTGGCAGTTTCTTCAGAGGGGGGTTAATATTGCCATCCTTGAGGTGCGCGGACTGTGGCTTGCCCATGGTCATCCAGTGGGTTTCATTGCCGAGCAGGAATTCAACCCTGGTCGATGCCCAAATCCTATATACCATGTTGGTTCCTGGTACAACACCATAACACCTTCTTTCTGTAAAAAATTCATTTCCAAAGGATTGCTGGAAAGATGCATTTTATGTTACAACACTTTTTGAACAAGAAAAAGCATTGGCTTTAGTTTATAATTCTTTATGATGTTAGAAAACAAGATCAATAGCATGGGTTACTTTTTACACGTAACTTTTCCAAGCTTCATTTCTGTATGACGCTAAGGGTGTGTATGTGTTTTAAGAGAAAAGCTTTACTAGATACATTAAAACAACACCTGACATTCCCAGCTGCACTCCTTCACAGAACTGGATTACCCATGGCTCACCGCATCATAAGTAACTTCAAAAGTCATTGAATAGCAGACAGAAAACAGGTAAATTCCTCCTGTCTTGCAAAACTGAATTTCAGAGAGTGATGCTGGTTGGGTGTGCTTTGCCACAATTTCCATTGTCCTAAGGATTGGACCAACAACTATCGTCACTGCAAGGAGAGATCGGATGGAAAGAAACAGCCATCCTATATGCAGCAAGATTTCATATGTACAGGATTTAACTTGATCCGATTTGTTACTCCAACACCCATCAATATTCTACCTGGCTCTCTAATCAGACGCTGAAGGAGGTTCATTCTGGCAAATGATTTATTATCCTACCCCACCACTACCACCACTCTTTCTTGGTGCTTATTTGAAGATTTAATTAGATTATCTCACTGTGGACAGCGAATTCACTCATTACGATTGTGCATTCTATTCAGTGTTAGAAGGTAAATAAATGATTTTCTGTTAAAAATGATATCTCATGCTTTGTGAGTTGATCTATCTCTGGGGTGCCTGCTTTAAGTAACCAGTAACTTTTTTGTTCCAAGATGACCTCTTTCCTGGACTTACTTTCTGAGATGCTCCAGTCAGCTTGGAAAAAAGTCAGTTGTGCTGGCGGTGGAAGAAAAAGTAGTGCTGCAAAGTCCACTGGGGCTACCTCTGCACTGCGGAATAATCCAACGTGGCACCAATTTCACTGCCATGGCTCATGCTCATGGAAATTTATGGGAATTCGTAGTTTGTATGACACTAGAACTCTTGCCAGAGAGGATTAAATATCTCACAAAACTACTGTTCCCAGAATTCCCTGGCTTGAGCCATGGCAGTTAAAGGTGTGTTCATCCTGGATTATTTCTGCAGTTTGGATGCAGCCTGGGAAACAAAATTACTAATGCCCTGTAACACACTGGCCATAAGGGCTGGCATAGGGGTGGAGTTGGGCGTAGGTCCTCAGACAATGCCCCGACTCTGCCCTAGGGTACTGTGATGCTGCATGCTACTCCACCCGAGCGCATGGCACCTGCCTGCGACTCCTCTGGCTCTGGCATTCCTATGATGCAGTGCAAGGAGCGCTGTTAGCCGGGCACAGCGGCTATCGTGCCCTTTCCAGGATGCAAAAAAAGGAGTTGCTTTTGTGCTCATTCCACGCCCTGGAAAGACCAGATTGGGGGCAACAGCATGCAGTGCTCGTGGCCCCCAATCCAGCTGAAGAGGAGCAGCTGGAGGCCACCCCTTCAGGGTTGTATGTACAGCTCCTAAGTATTCTAACATACAGGGCAACTGATGAGGACTGAGGGCTGGCAATGCCTTTTCACAGTTTCCATGCATCTTAAAAATTCAAATAATTTTCATTATTCAAATAATTGAAATGGAGCCCGAAACAGGCGGACTGAGAGAGGAGAGACAAGAAACGGGGTGGAGAATAAACTGCTCAGGTAGGAGCCTGAGTGGAACAGAACTGAGCAGATGCGTATGAGGTTTTGGCATGGAATTGTGTCCTCTTTAGCCTTTGGGTGGCCAATGAAGGGTGCTCCCTGGATAGCTTGCTACTGACCCGTGGCCAGGTAAGAGAGAAAGATCCTATGTTGTTGTGGAGATGTCAGGCCTCTTGTAGGACAGGGCACCCTGACTTATTTGGGGACACTGACAAAGGCAGCCCGTGGTGCTTGTGTGTTTCAAAGTCTGGATGTCCAACCGTTTTCCTTGAAATAGGTGAGCAAACAGAAAATTTTAGAGTCAAGGCATTAGCTTGCAGGAGGGAGAGGGGAGGTGATGGTGGAGTCACTCTTGCCCTCCTAAACTCAGTATATACATTCCAGGTTGTTGTCTTTAATAGTAGTTGTGTATCTTCTCCTCAATATAACTTTTGCCCTCTTGTTGCCTAGCCATACCCTTTTTGGACCACACTCCTCATGTGGCTCAGTCACATATGGCCCGCGTTTTCATCATGAAAGGTTGGAGGGTTAAGAATACCTCTTTGCACCAATGACCTAAAAGTCATTATGATATACCGGGTACCCCGGGTTACGAATTAATTCGTTCCGCCGCCGCTTTCGAACCCGGACTACTTCGTAAGGCGAAAAAGTCCATAGGCGACTAATGGGGAAAAGCCGCGATTTCGGGAAATAGCGCCGAAAAGCACCAAATTTTTTCGTAACCCGAAAACCTTCGTAACCCGGAACAGTTTTTTTTGAATGGATTTTTTTTTCGTAACCCGGAAATTTCTTAAGGCGCCGCATCGCTTATCCGGGGTACCGTGTACTGGTAACAGGAAGCTATGCCTGTACAGTTGTACCTCGGGGATACGAATCCCAGGTTACGAAATTTCCGGGATATGAAAAATCCCATAGGAATAAATGTTCCGGGTTACGAATGTTTTTTCGGTTACGAAAAAAATTTTTGGTGCTTTTCGGCGCTATTTCACACGGGATCGCGGCTTTTCCCCATTAGCGCCTATGGCATTTCGGCTTACGACGTGCTTTTCGGGTTCGAAGCGGCCGCGGAACGAATAATTTCGTACACCCGAGAAGCACTGTACATATCATCAACCAATTCTGAACTCCATGCATCTAACTATAAAAGCTCCTAGCAACCTGCATGCTGATGGATGCCATACTGGGAAAGGATGTTATCAGTGCAAATTGCTTTTACACTTTGACTCAAATTTACAGCAAATGAGTAAGCTGAGGATGAAAGGGGGAAAGTGGGATGAAAAATAGAGTAACTGGGGCATTTTAAATCAACTGAGCAAGGGAAAATGAAATTTTAAATCCGGCTGTTCTTGACAGATATGGACCACATGGAGGGTATCTATTCCCACGTAAAATGCATCCAAGGCAGAGGATGCCCTCCTAGTCCGCTACTGACAAGGGGAGGTGGAGGGTACCCTGGTGACAGCCAGATAGCTGCCCTATATCAATGGTAGTGATACAGCCAGATGTTGGTAGTCACAGTATTAAGACTAAGCTCCCCGGTAACCCTGGGAAAACTCTCCGTGCGTATGCTGAATGTGTTGTTGAACTGACCATTTAAAAGTGAGTGAGAAAAGGAATCATCCTCTTCCACCACCATTGATAGTGTCTCCCTGGCCCACATTCTCTGCTTTGTTGTTATTTCAGCTATGACTTACAGCTGGCCCATGAATGTCAGACCTCAACAGCCCACAGTTATTGAACCCCCTCTACGCTTTTCAAAAACCAGGATTGTGGCTTCTTTATTGATCAATCCATTTTAATATGTGAAGTTGAAAGGGTTTTATGGCTGGCATCCATAGTTTTTTGAGGGTTTTTCGGGCTTGTGGCCATGTTATATGTAGTTATTCTGACGTTTCACCAGCATCTTTGGCTGGCATCTTCAGAGAGGATGCAGCCACAGTCTGCTGGAAAACATCTCAGGAATAAACTCTTATAGAACCTGGCCACGAATAGCCCCCAAAAAAACCCGCACAACAAAAGCACACTCTACGATATGTTTTTATACTTTCCCCCCCTACTGATTTTCCACCTTTACCAACCTGAATTCTACTTGTCCTCACCTGTGTTCTACAGTAGACAGCCCGCCTGGTTTATCGTGCATTTTGAACTTCTACGTGAACGACCTTCAGGGCTTAATTTCCCTCGGGGA
>NC_056522.1:349488610-349494752 GCF_019175285.1 Sceloporus undulatus | reverse complement strand
CATATTTGTTTTTTGTTGGTTTGTTTGTTTTTTGGCAGTCTATGGTATTTGTAGAACTCTTCTGCAGCACTATATTTCAGATGATTTTATTCCTGACAGTTTTCTTTACTTCAGCCTTTACAGCAATACATAGAAATCGGAAATACTGTCATGGATTATTCTATATTTAATTTTTACTGGATTTTTAGAGTGTAGTTACAAACAAAGAAGGAAAGAATAAATGAATGAATGAAAGAAAGAAAGAAGTATATGAACAAGGTTTAAACATATACATTAATATAAACTGATCATATTTCCAAACATACATTTTCTTGAAACTGACATCTATAAAATAGATCAGGCTTAGCTTAAAGTAGTAAGATCTTCAGAACATTGAACAATGGATGGTACGTCCTCTTGTCAAGAGTATGACTCATGCATCAGAACATTAAAATGATGTGGCATTCCTTTTAGACCAATCCATAGTTTTTCATAAGCTACATAATCAAAGGCTTTGCTATAACATAAAATGCACAAGCTGATTTTCTTCTGAATTTCTTTAGTGCACTCTAATAGCCAATGAGTATGATCTCTAGTGCCACTTCCTTTTCTGAATACAGAAGGATTACATCTGAAAAAGAAAGTAAGACTCTATCTATTATATGAACTCATATGTTTCTTAATATTTTCAGAACAGAGCTTTCTGTTGATCCCACCACCATTATAGTTCAGTCTTATGAAGATGTGGCAGAAGATCTTGGTTGCTGCTCCCAAGCTGTAGGATTCCCTTCCACAGGAGGCTAGGATGCCTCTTTTATGCTATTCTTTCATTAGCTTTTTGTAATTAAACAGGCATTTGATGATTAACTGATTGCAAAAGAATCTTTTATGAAGTGAATGTGTGATGTATTTTTATCTCTTTTGTTACATTTTAAAATAGTTTTATACTTTTTTAATTAATGGTATTCTAAAATGATGCCTTGTGTAATTGTGTTTTAGTTTTGGTTTGTCTTTTTTTTTTAGTTCTATCGTGTTCTTACTTTGTTTTAAGCTTTCTTAGACCCATGTTGGAGAAGAAGTGGAAAAATAAATAAATAAATAAATAAATAAATAAATAAATAAATAAGTTATCAATAGGAGGAGGCAAGATATATCAATGAAGAAAATAAGGATGAAGTAAGGGACAATATTGCACAAATTTGATTCAATGTTGCAATATGTTTAGAGTAATGTGTGGTGCAAATACTCTTAGAATAGGATACAGTCTGCCCTCCGTATCGGCAGACTTGTCATACACGGATTTAACCATCTGCAGATGGCAAGCCCCTGTTTTTCTAATTGGCAGCACATGCACAGGATCTTAGCATCCAAGGATTTTGGCATCCATGGGTGGGGGGGAACAGTTCCCCCATGCATATGGAGGCCTGACTGTATATAGGTCTAGCTGCTGCATCTCAAGAAAGGTATTGTAAAGCAGGCCTGGGCAGAAATTTGCTTTGAGTCTGTTAGTGGACCTCTGAGTGATTTACAAAAGATTAACTGGGGTTTTCTGATTCCCAATTATTTCAGAGTAGTGGCAACAGCCTTTGTCTGAATGAGTAAGTCTCCCTTAGGTTCTATGGGCTAATTTATATGTAAATGCTGAAAACAGAATTACAATGGTTTAAACAATTTGCACATTCAAATCAGGGCCAAGAGCAAGCAATGTCATTGTAACTAGTATGATGGTGGAGCTCAATCATTAGTTATGACTGATGATGCCCCCAGTCTACTTGACAGCCTGGCAGCACCCTGATGGAAGTATTTCAGAAGTACTGGAGATCAGGGCACTGGGGACTTATGTCTGCAGCTTGCTCCTGGTTGTAAAGTGCCTTAGAAACAGGTAACTGGAGAGATACCTTGGAATCCTGCCTCAACTGCTGGGCTGAAGTCATCTTGAGACTGGAAGTACACTGTGGATCTCATTTCATCACACCCCAGTATCCAGCATCTCAGAAGTTCTTTGGTTATGGTATTGTGAGGCTGTGAAGGTAATAATGCAGGTTGAGTATTTCTTATTCAAAATTACAAAATCCAAAATACTCCAAAACTGTCCACATGGGTGGCTGAGGTGGCAACACCTTTGTTTTTTGATGATTCAATATACAGTCAGCCCTTCTTATACACAGATTTTTTATATATGGATTCAAGCATCCACGGTTTGAAAATGTTTCCAAAAAGTATAAATTTCAAATATCAAACCTTGATTTTTTATTAGGGACACCATTTTGCTATTTCATTATATTTAATGCGACTTGAGCATACATAGATTTTGTTATACATAAGGGATCTTGGAACCAAACCCAGTGTATAACAAGGGTCCACTGTACTGGTTTCATGCACAAAAATATTATGTGTAAAATTACCGTTGGGCTATGTGTATAAAGTATATATGAAAGATAAATTAAAATTGTGTTTAGGCTTGGGTCTCATCTCTAAGATATCTCATTATGTATATGTAAATATTCCAAAATCTGAAAAAATCTAAAATCCAAAACACTTCTGGTCCCAAGCATTTCAGATAAGGGAGACTTAACCTTTAATCTAGAGGCAACATAATATATTGTATACAGTGGGCCTTTAGAATCTGGTGGGTTCAGTTCTAGGACCCCCTGTGGATACCAAAATTTGTGGATGATCTAGTCCCATTAAATACAATGGCATAATAAAATGGTGTCTTAAATGAATACTGGAAGCTGAGAACAAATATTATACAGTGGTCCCGCCACATTCATGAACATACACATTCACAAACATTAGGAGTGAAGGACCCTTGTGAATGTGGAAAAAACGCAAATTAAAAAATACTATTTTTTTAACCTAAGAGAACAACTCTCTAGGAATCTCCAGGTCCTACAGTGCAACTCTGTGGTCAACATCTGCCAGAGGTTGATCATAGAATCATGCCAGAGGACCTACAAATGCCCAGAAAAGTGTTTGCTCAAGGAACTTCTAGGTTCCTCAGGACAACTCTATGGTCAGCTTCTGGCAGAGTTGCCCTGGAGGACCTAGAGATTCCTAGAGAGGACATATTAATCAAAACCTCAAATAATCAAATCCACAAAAGTCAAAGCCACAAATGTGTAGGGGCAACTGTATATTCCCCAATTATTTTTTAATTTTAAATCTCATGCCAGAGAATAAATCCTTTCTCTCTTTTTGCCATTCTGGTTTGTTCACAACTGTGTCTGTGGCTAGTAAATGATTTGGGAGTTCAGATTGCCACCCCAGAAGTTTAGCAGAGACTATCCTCATGCCCGCTAACATTTCACAGATGAAAACCAGGACACATGGCCAAGCAACATCAGAGTGTGGGCAAAAATTGGCAAAAATTCTTAACAAAGAAGAACACACAAGTTAGGAGATGCTGCAGCCATTTACTTTTGCCTAGGTCTACATGAACATTCTCTCTCATGCCATCACCAAATTCACATGTGATGGTACAAAAAACCAACTCTAGAACATTTTAACAGTCAGGTAGACTCACAGAGAGAGATATGTTCTTTCAGATAGGCTGGACCCAGCCCATGCAGGACTTTAAAGGACTCATAACCCACACTTTGAATTGTACCCCTCAATCTCTACCATTCCTCTCTACGTGTTCTGTAATCTCCTATCTGTTGTTGTTGTCATGTGCCTTCAAGTCATTTCCAATTTATGGTGACCCTAAGACAAACCTATCATGGGATTTTCTTGGCAAGTTTCTGCAGAGGGGGTGTCCGGGAATGCTGCCAGCACACACACAAGCACACACTGATAATGATAGCACAGCGAAGAAAACAAACTAAAGCCAGAGTCAGGATTCTAGAAGTCACAAAAGCCAGTTCAGTCCAAGGTCGAGGAAGCCAGAAGGTTTGGGTAGTCAAGTCCATTCCGAGGTCATAGGTTCAAGGATAGTCACAGGTCTAGGACGCCGAGGGTCCAGGAACAAGAACAGAGGAGCCAACAGCATTCACTACATGGAACTTGTGATAAACTCTGGCAAAGGGTTGGTGTTCTCCAGCTGCCTTAAATCACAGAACCACTCCCTTATCACAGTTGTTTCTTATCTACAGAGTGCTTCTCCACAAGTCTCTTTGACCGCTGCAGGCATGCCCTTTCAGCTCTCTTTTGGCTAAAGGAAGGAATCTCCCTGCTTTGTTGTTCTAAGTTTCCTAAGCTTGGCACTTCCACTGGGGCAAGACTGGGCTGCTGAGCCTCAGGCTCCTCTGGAGGAGACCCCACAGAGCTAATCTCTGGCTGAGCCACAACCACTGGGGCTAGGAGAGCAGAGCTGGGACCTGGCAGGGCAGAACTGGGGCCTGGCACAGCCTCAGGTACCTCCTGCACATGAGGAACCAAGTCCTCCTCCTCGTCCTCCTCTTGGCTGGCCATGACAGAGGGTTTGCACTTGCTATCTTCTGTGGCTGAGAAACCATGACTTTCCCAAGGTTACTCAGTGGGCTTCATGGCTCAGCAGGGATTTGAATCCTGGTTTCCTGAATCATAGCTCAACACTCAAATCACTGTGCCACACTGGCTGTAATACCTACATTTAATTTATTTAATTCATCCATTCAAATTAATTTAGTTGAATGTTATTAATGTAATTTAAGCACTATGACTTCATTTTTCCACTCTGTTTTTGATCTAGATTAATTTAATTAATTTCATTGGAACTAATGAATTATTTCAACCTAATTTGTTAATTTACAAGCTGTAGTCTTGTTACGGCAATATCAGCAAATAAACTTTTATAAAGACTAAGGCCATATCCGGTTACTAGTCTCAATTGGAGTGGACCCAATGAATCCATTGCTGAACAATATGTTGATCACTCATGTAAATTACATTGATTCAGTATCTCTGCTTTACAAGTGATTGGATTTAGAAATTGCAAATTTATTCTGTTTTACCCCTCTGAACAAATGGTGCCAAGAAAACCCAGTAATAGGGTTTTCAGAAATTACTTGTAAGTCAGAAATTACTTGAAGGCACAAAACAACAATGACAAGCACAACCACCACCATGGGCCTATCCCAACAAGTAATACACTCGATGTGATCTTCAGTACGGAACAGGAAAGCCCATGGGCAGAAGTGATTGGCACTACTGCCCTGTCATGGACAGACCACTTCCTGGTCAAAACGAGACTGAAGGCAGTGATTCATACCCCCCTTGGGGGTGGGGGACCTATTAGAATGGTCTGCCCTCGAAGGCTGATGGAACCCAAAAGGTTCCAGGAAGCCCTAGAAGGTTTTGTGTTTGGGAACGACAGCAATTCTGTTGAAACCCTGGTTGATATCTGGAATAATGATCTTACCAGGGCCATAGACAATATCACTCCCGAGCGTCCTTACCAGCCCGCTTCAAACAGAAAACCATGGTACACTCAAGATCTTCGTATAATGAAGTGGACTGCACACTGACTAGAGCACTACTGGTGGAAACACCGTCACTTATCTGACAAGACATGCCATAGGACTCTTCTTGATTCCTATGGAGTGGCAATCAATGCAGCAAAGAACTCCTTCTATGCTGCACGAATTGCATCTGCAGAGTCTCATTCAGCAGGGCTGTTCAGAGTGGTCAAAGAGCTAACCCAATGGCCTTCCATCGTGAACCCTTTATTAGAACCAACTAAAGCCTGCTGTGATGCTTTTAACAACTTTTTTGTGAATAAAATCACTCAGATAAGGGCTGATCTTGATGCCAGCATTAAAACAGAGACTATAAGAGAGATGTCCATTGACTCCGCGGACTATGAAGTTTATCGCACGGGCCCTAAAACAGGCCCGTTGCATCCTAAAACAGGAGCGCACATGGAACAGGATGGGGCTAGGAACCGGAACGCCACTGCTGCCGCTGGACATTCCAATCGCATCCTTCCTCTGTTCCAGAGGGTGCGATTTCTGAGAACACTTTGGAATAGTTCTCAGAAATCACACCCTCTGGAATGGAGGGAGGACGCAATTGGAACGCCCAGCAGCAGTGGCAGTGTTCCCTCGTGCAGTAAAATACACTGGTGCCTCGGGTTACAAAATTAATTCGTTCCGCAATTCCTTTCGTAACCCGAAAATTTCGTATCCCGAAACACTTTTCCCATTGAAAATAACTAATGCGTTCCATGACCTCAGACTGAACC
>NC_056522.1:349469767-349488510 GCF_019175285.1 Sceloporus undulatus | reverse complement strand
AAAAATATTTCGTAACCCGAAACAGTTTTTCCCTATCCAGCTTTTTCGTATCCCGAAAATTTCGTATCCCGATCATTTCGTATCCCGAGGCACCAGTGTACAGTTCTTAGCCCCATCCTGTTCCGTACACACCCGTGCGTGCACACGCTTTGTATCAACGGGCCCGTTTTAGGGCCTGTGCGATAAACTTCTATGTTAGACTGGATCACTTCAAGTTTGTAAATACCAATGAAGTGGACAAGCTCCTTGGAAGTGTTTGAAGGACAACATGCCCTCTCGATCCTTGTCCATCATGGCTGACCGTGCAGGGAGGGGATGCAGTAACAATGTTACTTCAAGCCATAATTAATGACCCAGGGGAACCTTGAAGCTGTGGTACACGCACTGGTAACCTCTCCTTTAGATTTCTGTAATGCGTTCTACTTTGTACCAAGTTCGGAAGCTTCAGTTGATCCAGAATGCAGTAGCCAGATTGGCCACAGGAACACCTAGATTGGACCATATTACAAGGAAGCTGTTGATCAGCTTCCAGGCGCAATACAAAGTGTTGGTTATCACCTTTAAAGCCCTACATGGCTTGGGCCCGAGTTACTTGAGGGAATACCTCTCCCTACACAATCCGCCTTGCATTCTCAGGACATCAGGGAAGAATTTGCTTGACTATGCAAAAGCAAGAGTAACAACAACTTCCCACAAGGCATTTACGGTCGCGGCCCCCAAATTGTGGAACAATCTACTGGAAGAGATCCGTCTTATTGCCACCTTGGAAGCTTTCAAGAGGGCACTTAAGACAGATCTCTTCTGGCGCACCTACCCACCTGACCTATTATGATGACCCTTGAAAAACCCCACCAGACTATGATAAGATGGAAAATAGATGACAAGCTAGCTTTTGGCAATAGTAGTATTGTGATATTGGGATTTTATTGAATATGTTGTAATGTGTATGTTTTTTATGCTGTGATCCCACCCCTATCCGCAGGGAGTGGCGGGAAAATATAAATAAAATTATTATTATTATTATTATTATTATTATTATTATTATTATTATTATTATTACCCACCACCATCTTGGCTGCCATCCAACATCCCTTCAGTGTAGCGTAAATATCCACATGTTGAGTGTAAATATTCACCAGAGTACAGTATGTCTGTAACAATAGTGTGACTTGTGCATATATCACTAACAGGATGCCAGCCAATTCTCTCGACCCCTCCTCTTTGTCTAGCTATCGTCCGATTTCTCTTCTTCCTTTTCTTTCTAAGGTTTTGGAACGGGTTGTTTATTCTCGCTGTCTTGAGTTTCTTGAAGCCAACTCCATCCTCGATCCCTTTTAGTCTGGTTTCCGCCCAAGGCATTCTACTGAGACAGCTCTCACTAAGATTTCGAATGACCTTTTACAGGCCAAGGCTAATGGCCTTTACTCTGTTCTCATCCTTCTTGATCTGTCTGCAGCCTTGACACCGTTGATCACTCTCTTTCTGTTAATTACTTTCTGACCTTAGGTTCTCAGAATCTGTTCTCGACTGGTTTAGATCTTACTTGTCTGGCAGATCTTTTGCGTAGTGGTTGCTGGCGGTCAGACTTCTTCTCCTGTTCCTTTATCTGTTGGAGTTCCCCAGGGTCTGTTCTGGGTCCCCTTCGTTTTCTCTCTACACACTGTCCTTGAAAACTCCTAGCTCTTTGGCTTTTCCTACCATCTGTTGCTGATGACACCCAGCTGTATCTTTCCGCCCCTGACCTTTCTCAGGCTTGAACAGCAGTTTTGTCTTGCCTCACAGCTGTCTCGCAGTGGATGCGCCCTTTGCGTTTGAAGCTCAACATGTCCAAGACGGAGCTTCTGTCTTTCTTAAGCCCACCCTTCAACTCTCCTTTTTTGTCTCTGTGGAACATTCTATTCAACCAGTCCAGCAAGCCCGCCAGTCTTGGTTTATCTTTGATCTCTTCTCTGTTGTGTATCCCTTCAGTCCGACCACGCCAAGGCTTGTGATTCTTTTTGTACAATATTGCCCAAATCCGACATATCTCTCTGCCTCTACTGCCAAGTCCTGGTCCATGCCTAGTGATTCACGACTTGATTACTGTAACGTCCTCCTGGCTGGGCTTCCTCTTTCTCACCTCCGTCCTTTATCTCTGTTCAGCATTCAGCTGCACGCATTATCACTTCCATCCACCGTGCTGACCACATCTCTCCTGTGTTGGCATCCCTTCACTGGCTCCCCTCCCTTTCGCATTCAGTATAGTTCCTGCTGTCGACATTTAAAAGCCCTCCATGGACTGGCCCCTCCTTACTTATCAGACCTTATTTCCCCTCACCTTCCCACCAGGGCCCTCCGTTCTGGTGTCAAGGTCTGCTGTCCCAGCCAGGATTTCCTCTGCCCCATCCCGTTCGCCCCTTTTCACTTGCTGCCCCTCACTCCTGGAACCTTCTTCCCCACAAGCAAGCCATCACTTCTTTAACCAGCTCAAACGGAGTTGAAACCATATCCTGTCAGAGAAGCCTTCCCAGGCATGCATAATTGTCGCTTACTATTTGATGTTCTTTGTGCCTGTTTATCAAACCATTACCTGTATTGCTTGTACTGTATAGTATTATCCTACTTGAGAGTATGTATTTTCCCTGGAAATGATTAACTATCCATTATGAGCCAAGCCCTCCCTCCAGTCCATCTGCCTTGGTCCAGCCTCGGAGGTAGAGAGGAACTGCTGGACCCCTTTCCCTCCACCACTCCCTTCTCCTTCTGTGTCATGTCTTTTTAGATTGTAAGCCCGAGGGCAGGGAATCGTCTAACTAAAAAGATTGCATGTACAGTGCTGTGTAAATTTACAGCGCTTCATAAATAAAGGTTAATAATAATAATAATAATAATAATTCCTGTAAATGTGAAAAATGTAAAAGTTATGATGCCTTGTTATATGGTGATTAAAAAGCTGAAACTTCAGACAGGTTGCTTGCCTCTTTGTTGAGGAAACAGACTGATTCTTTTTGCTTGCTGTGCATGAGTTTAGCTTCACTGAGGCACAAAATGTTAGCCATTCATTCCCACAAAACATGATCCTTCTCAAAAAGCACTTGATATCTTTTTGCTGTGGTGGCAAAATCCCTCACGAGACCTTGAGAATCCTTGACAGGATCAGACTTTTAAGGAAAGGACAGCTCTGTGTAAAGTCCCCTAGGAGATGCTTAGAAATTTGTTTGAAAAAGGTCTGAATAGATGAACTGCCACTAGGGAGGTGGAGACAATTTGTCTTGACCATAAATCAGAGAATAGTGAGATTTCTTCACATCCCTCAACCAAGTTCGTCAGTTGAGACCTTTTCCAAACAAATTTCTTGGCATTTCCTAGGGTGCTGTAGTTTTCACAGAGCTTTATTTCTCTTGAAACGGTATGCCAATTCACAACTGAATCAGGTTGGAGAGATGGCTGACCTCATAAAGCTCTGGTGCAGCCACACAGAGGATTGGGGCAGTTTCCATGAGAGCTTTATAGTGTACTTGATGGATGTTCCGAGATCCGAGTGTGTTCCATTATTAGCCTCTATCAAACAAATAAAAGGGGACTTTGAAAATGGGCACATTCTTTAAAACGTATAGCTACAGTAAATCAGAAGCTGTCTTGCTAAAATAGGAGTGCATTCATCCCAGTGCTCTCACATATTTCTCTAGCAGCCATTCTATTCACAACTGAATCTGTAGATTAGCCAAGTTCCATGGGATTTATACTACTATGTGCCGCCTTGAAATTGTGCTTTAATATAATTTCTGTGCCCTCAGATTACATTATGATGCAGTTATTTCCTGGGTTTGAAATTGAGCTGAACATTGTTTATGTAAAACTGGATAGCAGGGCCATAAATCAGACACTTTTCATTGGCCCTTCTTTATGATGATGATTAATAATCACTTCTCAGACACAGAAGCAAAAATTTCCACAAGACAGGCCTCTCTTCTGAGCAACTTCATGATACTTTTCTCATTTAAAACAATTAAATAGGCCACTGTGGATTAAAATGTGTGTGTGTGCAGAGAGCTATTTGAAAACAGATGATACTTTTCAAGCAGTTGAGGAAGAAGAGAAGCAAAACAAAAGGGAGATAGGAACAAAATCAGAACCACAAATGCAACTGTTCAATAACTAGTGTAACAGGATAAAGAGAATTACTGTAATAATCAATGGGGAGAAACAGAAGCCAGTAACAAAAAAGGAATAACAAGAGATCTCTTCCACAAGATAAGAAAACTCAAAGGGAAGTTCATACCAAAGGCCAGGATGCTCTGTGATAAGAAGAGGAACGTACTATAAGACCAAGAAGAAATAAAAAGACATTGAATGCACTACACAGAAGAGCTATGCAAATGAGATTAATTTGGTCCAGGCAAAATGATGACACAGAGAATGACATGGCTTGGAGTCTCCTGGGAAGAAGCCACATTGCTTTTCAAAGAAAATTGTGGCTTCTCTTTTCCCTATGTCTTTCCCTACATGTTGCATATAGGGACCCAGGTGAGCCTGGGACTTATATTTTGTCAAAGTGTATGAGCCAGGTAGAGAGAAATTAACTACCAGATATAATTAATATTTTAGTTCCTTGAATGTTTCAGCTTCATTTCTCCTTTTGCTTTCTAAACTAAGGAAACTCTCCCATAAATATCTAACATTTCCTAAGCATTTGCTTTTTGTTCTTGTTTGCCTTCCAGTCATCTAAATATCTAGGGCTAGTCTGCTGCATCCAGGTGAAAAGTGACAGAAGATATCCTTAAAAAAAGCATGTAATAACAAACCCTTTCCTGTCTGCCAAGCAGTTGCAGATGGCTTCTAGCTTCCTGTTCTTAGCTGGGGATTGCATTTGTCTGCTAGATGGAAATGCCTAGGAACAGAAACCAGAGTAAGTACGTTTGGGAAATCACAAATGGATTCTGCCTCTACCACTTGACTGACATGGACACATGTAGTAATGTGGTAGATCCACTGAGCAGAAAAATGCTTGTAACAACAACAAAAAGCCTTAAGACACACTCTCCTCTTTTCAGGTAGTCATGAATAAACGGCGGAATCTGTGCATTTTAATTATGTATCATTGCAGTAGAACTCAGAATCCCAGTTCATATGCTACATCATCTGCATGAAAGCTGCTTAAAATGTAACTGCGTGGGTGCCATTCTGTCAGGAAAGCTGTGGAAACTGACCAGTCGTGTGGTAATAACAGTTTCAAACACACCATCATAGAGCTTTCTTTGAGAGACTGGAACCTATAAGCGATTCCACAAGGCAAGTTCAGTTGTGTTGGCTTTGGGCGCTTCCAGAAGAGACATTTATTGTGCTCTGGCCCAAACATAACTGGGCAGGGGGAGGTTCCTGTAGCAACTTAGGAGAGTTATGGAAGTGGGCCCAGAAGGAAAATATAGTTTAAGGCAGTGGTGGACTTGTGTGTTGTTCCTCATTAACATCTTTTGCCTCTTAACCAAAGTCTGATGTTCTTTGGCCATGTGTGAAACTCTGGAGGATATGCCTCAACACCAGAGACGAGGCAAGTGTAGCCCTCAGGCCACATGTGGCCTCCAGAACCATTTCTGTGGCATCCAGACACCCTTTTTATTCCCAAATTGCCAATATGGGCATTTCCCTCATATTTTTGTCCCCTCTGGACCATTTCAGTCCTAAGCGAGGGCTTTCTTTCTGGGTCACTTCTTGATTATTTATTTATTTATATGCTGCCTTTCTCCTGGTTGAATCAAGGTGGCCAACAAAATTTAATACAATACATGTTAAAAATTTGATGGAGAAAAGGCCTCTCCTGGGCTTAATATTCCTAGTCTTGTAGAGAACCTTAACAAACTGCAGATCCCAGGTTCCCATAAGCTGGAGCTAAAACAGTTAAAGTGGCATTAAACTGCTATAACTATGTAGTACACATATACCTGGCACTACATCCTGTCTGATCTTGGAAGCTAAGCAGAGTCAGTCTTGGTTAGTACTTGGATAGGAGCCCACCAACATGTAAGCCATATTGCAATGGAAGGACCTGGCAAAACCACCATTGAGTATCTCTTGCCTAAGAAAAACCTATGACAATTCATGGGGTCAGCATGAGTTGTCAGGTCACTTGAAGGAACAGACACATACATAGATACACACAGTTGATTAGGGGAGTAATCCCTTGGTTTCCTTTTCATGTGCAAGAACAGAACTTTCAAAAGATTATGTGAGATTATGAGATGTTTTCTGTATTTTTAATTCATTATTTTTAATTGTTTCATTTTATTTTATTGGCTATTGCAACTGCTGAACACCTAGTGGTATTTTCATTCTAATGTAAGGAAATAACAGCAGCAGCAACAAAATTACTGTATTACATGTTGTCTTGACAAGGATGAAAAGATTTGTACATATTGTTACAATTTAGCTCTTGAGGAAATGTCTCAATCTAAGTCTAAGATCTAGTCATTTAACACATTTATTCTTGGTTTGTGATTAAAGGGAAGGTACCGCCTGGACAATAAGATGCATATTATAATAACCAAGCTTCCCGAGGCAAACATACCCAGGTTTCATATATCTCCCAAGAAGTACATTTGTGGCATGTACAAACTGAAAACAGGAAGGTCCTGCTGTTTGCTATACATGACAATTACTTCAGGCACTGGAGGAGCACAGAATGCTGGGCTGTTGCCATAACTCCAGGACTACATACATTTCCATCACTGCAATGTCATTGAGGATACGTAGAATATGAATAGGAGTTTTGAGTGGGCAACCAAGCAGACTGAAGAACTATTAAAATACAAAAACATTTCTAAAATTCCCAGAAAAGTATTTTTGAAAAGAAAAATCCACATTGTGTGGATGAGATAATCTGAGGAACAAGTATTATTTTTGGTAGTAATGATGAAGATTTTTACAGTGGTGCTTACCATGGGTTAAGTGCCAGTAAACTGCCAGTAAAATGTCCCTGAAGCGCAAGGGTGTGAAAGCTGGTTGTGTTTCGAAAGGTCAGTGAAGCATCTCCTCGCCTCTACCATCCTTGAATCGTTCATGGATCAGCCACGTCCTATTACCAGGAACTTTGCATTAATAGGAAAT
This sequence comes from Sceloporus undulatus, assembly GCF_019175285.1. Classification (NCBI taxonomy): domain Eukaryota; kingdom Metazoa; phylum Chordata; class Lepidosauria; order Squamata; family Phrynosomatidae; genus Sceloporus; species Sceloporus undulatus. The sequence continues at coordinate 349,481,427 of NC_056522.1, read as the reverse complement.
GGCTGCTCTGTGAATAATTCAAGGAAAGTAGAAGTTGATTTCACACCATCGTGCTCCAGGGATGTTTTACTGGCTCTTTACCAGCACTTAACCCATGGTAAGTGCCGGTGTGAAAATCTTCTATGATGATAACAATGCTACGGTGATCTTGTCTATGGTGTTTGCATGTTTTATCACTCCATTTGGAACTGATTCTGGAGCACTTATTACTGATGGAACAAACATTATTCCTTTCCCCAGAGGTGCTGAATCTCAATTTGTAGGTCTTGATATTGCACAGTCCTTTCCCTCTCTTTGTTTTCGATGCTACTTTCTCTTGGGATTGCCACGTCTGGAATCCATAGTTCCTTTTTCAACCACTGTTTTGTCTGGCATATTATGTTCTACTTGTTTGTCTGTTTGAATCTTAAAGTCCCACAGCACTTCTATGTAACCACTTCTGGTAACTTTTACAGGCCTTTGCTTTCACCAATTCTTTTCAGATAGTAAATCATAGTTTTTGCATATATCACAATGTACGGTGTCTATGCAGCGATTCATCACAGCCGCTTTATAATGACATTTCAATAGTCAATCTGCATAATCTTGCTGCACAAACTGATAAGATGGTAAACATCTTTTTTTTACATATATGAGATTTACTACTTATAGTTATTTTTCCTATATTTAACTTGATGCAATTTGTCTAAAGCACCAGTTCTTGAGCGACAAATATAAGTATGTCTGTTTCTTTTCTTTTTTTCAGTGTCCCAGCCTTTAACTATTTTCACATGTTCTCAGATTTTTCTTCTATGGTTTTAATTTACTGAACATGTATGCTTTGTTTTGCTAGGTTTCAAGGTGATTTTTCTTGAATTTCTTTCTGTATATGTCTCCCCCCCTTTCCATGTTTAATATATTCTCTCTATATAATCTGTCAACATTTTTTTCTTTGCTTTCTTTGCTGTATTCACTGAAGTATCTTTTCTCTTCTTCACCAATTTGCTTCAACTGTAGTAACCCCTGGCCACCAATACTGTACTATGTGATAGACACAGTTGAGTAATAGCCCTTTGAGGAGGTAAAGTGTGGTTTATGGTCATAATTTTCTTGGGTTTTCTATCTATTACATCTATTTCTGTTCAACTCCAATCGACCATTCCAGCACTATATTAAATATGGTATGGACCAGGAGTTTATGACCTGAATTATGTTTCTATTGTTAAGTTGCATTTACCAAAGCAACACTGGTTGGGACATTTTACATTATCTGAAATATTTTACTGATTCCTTAAATCTTGGGTAGCATCAAAGTCATTGATGGTCCCAAACTCCAGGCAATAACACCTGCTAGACTGTGAAACTAATGATGATTGTGATAGTGAACAACTGCTCTGGTTAGGATTAAGTGAGGGGAATCCCTCTCCGCCAGAAGAATTTTATGTTCCAAATGTTTTTGGCCTCCTCAGCTCATTAAAGCAATTTATTTCTTAACAGCCAGTCAGATCCTCCTTGGGAGAGGAGTAATGGCTCAGTGGTATTCTTGTCAGGCACTGTCATTCACATGTACATGCAGTCCCAAGCACATGTGCATGCACAAGCACGCACACACACATGGGGGGGGGAGTTAAGGACAAATGAAGGACTGGGGGAACCTTTACCAGACATATGGTGTACACAAAGGAATTCTGTATACTTTTTCTCCATACAAAGTGGAGAGAATAGCTTCTTCTGAAAGTGAACAATTTCACTGAAACGCTTATTTAAAGTGCCAAAATACAGACTTTACTTTGAATACAGCTTTTGGTCTTTATCCAATTGCTAGTCCCACCTAGAGTACACTCACCGAATGAATGGGAACTTTGGTAAATTAGTACTTATTCCAAATGTTCAGTGAGTGTACTGTAATTAGGATTTAAAGCTTTTGTTCTTAACACAAACACACAAATTTTACATCAAACATTATTCACTTGGCCATTAAGTCATCCTCCTGGGACAGGATTGGGCAAAGCAGTCTTCCACACACAGGGCCTAACTCACACTATACCAGCCCTAAAAATGACCAAAAAAAGGGAGGGGGGAATAAGAAAAAAAATACAAATTGAAAGTGAACAGAGGTCAATTGCTGTTTTTGTGAAAACCCCTTTGGGAGAAAAAAAGGTGAACCCCCCCCCCATACAATGCAAAATTACTGCTCCTATATATTTGGGGGATTAGTATGCTTGCTTTAATAGGCCTAAGAGACAGAGGAAGATGCTGATTTGGGAAGAGGAAGAGCTGCTAGAGAAATGGCAAGACAGCAGATTGGAAAGCTCTGTGACCATAAGAGCCGAGGTGCTGATGGCAATCTTGGGTGAGGGCGTGGTGGTGACAGAAATAGACTGATTTAGCAGGAAAGGAATGGAAGGAAAACAAAAGCAGCTATACTTTCCAGGCATAAAATATGTGGAATCTAAAAAATTGTGCTTCCTAGTCTGCTGCAGATACTTAGGAATAATGCCATGCACCTTGAGTTTCTCAGCATTGGAGTCACAAATTTAAAAGTGGGCCATTGTATCAATAATGGTCTGTACCACAATGTCTACAAACAAAAGGCTTCTGGATGGGAAATAACTGTGATAATGTATAGAGGCTTAGCTGATGCTATGGACTCTGAAGCCATCACAATGTGGTTTAGAAACAGTATTTAGCGTGAAGAACCTTGAAAATGAGATCCCCCCCCCCCAAATTTAAAGACATTAAATATTCAACATATGACTCTTGATAGCAACCTCCCAGTGGTTTAGATGCATTGGCAAATGATACCTTAAATAACTCATATCCAGGAGAAGCTGTGTTGGCCGTATAACAAAGTACAATAACACCCCAAATTCACAAAACAATGATGCCTTTATTCAGCCAACAAAAATGCACAAAATGCATAAAGTAAGCTTTTGAAGCTCCACTGGCTTCTTCATCTGGAAAAAGTGTTGAAAATAATGCAGAAAATGCAATGTTCTGCATATAACAGAATAAGTGAATCATAGATTTGGAAGGAACACAAAGGGTCACCTAATCCAATGCAGGAGTACATTACTACAGCATTCCTGGGAGGTAGCTGTCTAGCATGGGTTTAAAAACCTCCAATGAAGGAAAGTTCACCACCTTCTAAGCTTTTACTGTCAGGACGTTCTTTCTAATGTTTAATCACAATCTCATTTCTTGTAATTTGAATCCATTGGTTCTTTCAGGTTAAATAACTTCTCTCCAGCAGATGGAGTATGGCTTTGAATTCAGTGGGTATACAAGGCAAACTGACCACTTTGCATACACAAGAAAACAAGTGGGTCACTTGGACCTTGAAACAGTGTGGGTACCAGATTACTCTTAGGGTTAAGGCCCACAAATGTATAGAATAGGGATATAAATCCTTGACTGTTTCATAACCTTCTGTGTAGATGAATAATTATAATAGTTTTCTCCCTGATGAAGGAGAAAAGGATATTCCTCTGCAGTATTCTCCCTTTACACAAATGTCCTGAAGTGTTCCAGCAGAATTATTCAGCAGGGAGAAAAAGCATGTGGGCTTTTTGTGTGCAACAAAATTTGTACACAAAGAAAAAAAAAAAGAAAAAAAATGAAAAAGGTTTCCTATACAGAAAACAGCACTGAATACATTGTCTACATAATAATTTCCTATGGATTAATGTTCCTTTTGGTCACCAAGGCTTCTGGATTGACCATTAATCCCCAGGAAATGCTTTGTGTCTGGATCATTACTTAAATAACAAGCTCTATATGTAATGTCTAAATTAGATTAGGCACTCTTCCGAAACTGCCCTTGTTAAAATTGCAGATGGTCTTCTTTGCTTTCTGAGCTAGAGTTTATTAGAGGCTGCCTTACATCCTGCCAGACTACTTGAACACGTATCCCAAGACACATGACTGACTGAGCTGCAGACTGGCAGACAGTTTTCTGGGTCTCAAGGAGGAGTGTTCCACATCACATGCTACTTCAAGAATAGGGAACTTGTCCTGCAGATGTTGTTGGACTACATCTCCCACTGTTTCTTACCATTGGCCATTTGGGGCTGGTGGGAGACATCTTGCTACTTGGTTTTTGTTATACACTAGTTAAGAGTCCACTAACAAGCTAAGAGTCAAGTTGGACTAGAACTCTGGAGACCAGGTTTTGAATCCTGATTTGGCCACGGAAACCCACTGGGTGAGCTTGCTCTCAGCATCAAAGTATGACAATAGCAAACCCCCCTCTGAAGAAACTTGCCAAGACAACCCTATGATAGGTTCGGGCTTACAATCTAAAAAGACATGATACAGAAGGAGAAGAGAGTGGTGGAGGGAAAGGGTAAGAGGTCCAGCAATTCCTCTCTACCTCCAAGGCCTGGACCAAGGCAGATGGACTGGAGGGAGGGCTTGGGTTCTTAATGGATGGTTAATCATTTTCCAGGGATGGTTAATCATTTTCCTACTCTCAAGTAGGATAATGCATATACAGTACTTGCAAAAATGTTTGTATTGAGAATACGTGTATGGCTTCTCATGGATATGAAAATGTGTATGAAAAATGTGCATGTATTTTCATGCGCATTTAAAAAAAAGATTCACAAATTGATGCAGCGAAATGGGATGAAATTAATCAGTACTTGGGTTGTGAGGAGAGGGAGAAATTAACCTTTACAGAAGGGGAAAGAAATAGATTTATCCATTCCTACACCTAGTGATAAAGTGATCAAGAAGAGACATCATCATTGCAAGCATAAGCACCAGAGGCAAGTTTAAAAATCTACCAGAAGCTGCCAGTACCTTCTGAATAATCATTTATGTTATGGTGCCACCAGTCTTCTTATCCATCATGAACAGTAAGAAAGATGTCATAGCTGAACCATTGCTGCTCTTGATCTTTGGGAGCTGCCATGATATATTTCCCAGGCTTTTCTAAACCAGAAAGAAAAAAAGGCAGGGGAGAAGGAGAGAGAATACTCAAGGTACAGCAGGTTATAACCCTGCAGCTGGTTGATTTTTAAAGGACCTTTTCGCTCCCAGCATGCATCCTCCCACTCTTGCTTCCTTGCAAAATAATTCTAAAGACCATTCAATATGGCAATGAATCATCTATGATTGATAGTTGGCGGTCTTGCAGTTTCTCACACTCAATGCCTGTCCTAAATTTCTGCTATTCTTTGGGCACTATTATTCCATCAATAATGATGTTGTTTCTCTGCAGTACTTTAATGGAGTGTCTTGCTGGTATAGACAGGCTATCTGATAATGAATAGCTGAACACAGGGATAGGGACAGAGGATAGTAAAACGGCTCATTTCTGTATTCTGCCTTTGATTTTAAAAAATGCATGTAATCAATAATTTCTTTTTAAGTGACAGCAAAGAGAATACTCTTGCGCTGCTCTAGTGTATTATGGACATTGTTTTTCAAAAGCTGATTTTTGAAATTTATTGGGGCTCCCAAAAAAGTATGCACTTTGAGGGGAAAGGGTTTGGCCAATAAATTAATCAACGATATAAACATAGGGATATCGTCATCAGCTCAATATTTCTATCTTTTTGAGATATTAAGAGAAATATAAGTTAACTTACAATTTAAGAAATAATAGCTACACTTCCTTGTTCAAAGCACCGACCACATTCATGAGCTAATGTGTGGCAATGTCATTATAGATGTAATTTTCAGTCATTGTAAATATATATGTAGTGCTTCATTGGGGGGTTTCTACCCAGCTGTTTAATTAAATATTCTTCACTTGTCATCAAAAGTGTTATATTTTGACACTGATAAATGTTAATGGGTATCATAGGACTGGTACATCTGTTAAAACTATTAGTGAACATTCCATATTATGCAGGGAATGCTTTTGGAATAGCTGCATGAGCAAAAGGTAGGTGGTTAATATGAAATGAAAGTTAATGGCATGCTTAAAATTTCATGATGGATATTTTGTAACTGCTGGTGTGAGAGAACAATGAGTCTGGCTTTGGATATCAGGAACTCCTATGTTTATTATTTTTTGGTGCAGCTAATTTGAAAGTGCAAGCCAGCAGGGCATAGGTTTGAGTGTTGGATTACGACTATGGAGACCAGGGTTCAATTCCCAGCTCAGCCATGAAACCCACTGGGTGGCCTTGGGCAACTCATATGCTCTCAGTGTCAGGAGAAAGTAATGGCAAAACTCCTCTGAACAAATCTTGCCAAGAAAACTGCATGATAGGTTCGCCTTAGAGGTGCCATAAGTTGAAAACAATGAAGACATACAACAACAAATCTGAAAGGGCTTGGAGCTGGCCATGGTACTTTCTAAATACTAGAGCTGAATAATGTTTGTTGTTGTTTACTGCCTTTGAGTTGATCTCGATTTATAGCAATTCTGTGAATGAGACATCTCCAAGAGCCCCTATCTTCAACCACTCTGCTCAGCTCCTACAGATGCAAGGCTGTGGACTCCCTGATTGAGTATAACTATCTGACTTGCAGCCTTCCTCTCTTTCTACTGTCTTTTACCTTTCCTAGTATTATTGTCTTTTGTAATGAGTCCTGCCTTCTCATGATGTGGCCAAAGTATGACAGCCTCCATTTAGTCATCTTGGCTTGCATGGAGAAGTCAGGCTTGATCTGTTCTAAAATCCATTTGTGTGTCTTTTTGGCCATCCACTGTATCCTCAGCATTCCTCTCCAGCATTACATTTCAAATGGGTCTCTAAATGTTTTGTTCACTGTCCAGCTCTACATGAATTTACTCTGAAGCATGTTAATTGTAGATTCATTTGTTTTAAACATATGCTCTTTTCTGTTTTTTGTATAGACAGTTCTGCATGCATATCATATAGGCGTTTCACACTAGTCCCTTGTTCTGCTAAAGAAAGAGGATTTATACATGTTATATTCTTCAAGTATCCTGTCAACTTGTGGTGACCCCATTAATTTCATTGGGTTTTCTTAGGCAAAGAATACTCAAGAAGTGGTTTTGCCAGTTCCTTCCTCAGAAATATATATATATTTCAGGGGAAGGAACTGGCAAAATCACCCCTGACTATTGCTTTGTCAGCAACTCATCTGAGCCCTGTAGCCAGTGCTGGCATATGGCAGAGTAAACTGGCAAATTCAGAAACGTGGTTCTCAGTCCTCAGTTGAGATTACAGCAGCTAGATGTCTTCCAGGAACTGAAGAAATGCAGGAACCTCCGGGCACTCTCAGCAACCGATGCCAGGCTTCAGCTGATAAATGACTAGACAAGCCAAGTCTCCCGAAGTGCTTTATTTACAGTGCTATAATACAGATCACAAATGAATACCAACTCTCCTACTACAACCCACAAAGCAATCACTGGAAGCTCCTGAGTTTATATAGTCTTCAGACCATGCGGTCTCCCAAACCCAGTGACTTCCTGTGTTACATTCTAAAGTGTCCCACTGTGCAATCCAGCTAGATGTTTCATCATCCAGGCTTAGTGCATGCAGACACCAGAGAGTCCTTGAGGCTATGAGCATCAGCTGTGCTTGATCAGCCTTGTCCTTCCAGTGCTGGATGCTCATGGTCACATACACACACATCTAAGCATTTCCCAGTGTGCTGACTTTAACCCCTGACATGCTTGCCTAAAGAAAACCCTATGAAATTAATGGGGTCACCATAAATCAACAGGTGATTTGAAGGAACACACATACACACATGTTAAAGGGCTGTAATGTTACATTTCACACTTCAGCTTTTCTCCCATTATTAATAGTGATTGTTCGCACATTAAATTCTCTGTAATGAGAGCTGTTTTCCCTGCCTGCACAGTACTTCCCTAATGTCTCTTCTTGCCAATTTCCCCCACATTTCAGCCGTCTTTAGTGACAGCCCTGTATGTTGTTATCATCCTTCCCTGCCCCATATTTACCAGGCTGTGTTTATGGGCTTATTACAATTACACAATCATGCTCCTACCTCAAAGATCTCTCCCTCAACACCCCCTCCCCCCGTAATTTCTTTCTCTGATCAGTGGGGATGGGAGGGATACAGATGGACAGATAGTAAGACTGAATGGGAAAAGAAAGGTTGTGAGATGGGAGGAAGAAGCACAGTGACAGATGTTTGATGGGGGAGCATGACTGAGTTCTTCTTGTCTTTTAATTTTTTTTTCTTCAATGGAGAGCATGATCGTGCAATTGTGATAAAAGCGTGTAGGGAAATGGAAGGCAGGAAAAGGATGACAATGTTTAGGGTCATAAAGACTACTTTTCACCTTACCAAATGAACATAGAGTGAGATGGGAAGCTGGTGCATTCCCTTGAGAATCATACCATGCACATGCCCAGAACATAACCAGCAGGGACTCTCTGACGCCTCAGTCTGAGTACATGCAAAAGAGATAGTTTGCACTAAGAAAAAGATACAGAACAATGCTATAATTGGGGTTGACAAATGGAGTTTTTCTCGGAGTGTGGGGGGAAAGAAACTTGGAATTAGAACAGGAGGAAAATAGAAGAGCAACATCACATCCCACTTGCTGATGACAGTTGATTTCTATCCCCCTGGAAAGCCTGGTGTGAAAAAACTTAGAATAATATTCCCAGAAAATACCATTTTAGAGTTTGAAGGAAAAGGTGGCTTTTTGTACAATTTTTAAAATATATATATATATAATATCTACACTAAACTAAACATTTTTATACTTTATAATTTAGGAGAGTTTCTTTTTATGAGGAGAAAATAAAGATCTGGTAATGAAAGACAAATGCACGAAAACGTCGAGTAGCATTTCTAAAAGTATAAAAGAACATATGTTTTAAACACAATATACTAGATCCGGGCAATGATGCCCCTGCAGTAAAATCAATGAATGTATTGATTTCATGAATTAATCCTACAACACTCATCCAGATGCATTAAATATACATAATTGTGACAGACACTTAATCTGTCCATGTATCTTCCTGTTATTGTGACAAAGTTAAGGATCATGTTAGAAACTGTGCTGAATTACTGTCCCTGGGCACACCGAATGCCAGATTTAATAATTCTAAGACAAGAAAGGAGCTCTGTGACATTGTGAGATAGCATGGATGACATCAGGACTAATAATCTCATTAGTTTATGGGTGGGACTTCAGAGCACAAAGTGGGTTATGCTCATTTTTCCATATTGGGAGAAATAAAATGAAGGGCATTGAGCCTGATGGAAGGGATGAAGCTCACCAATTTAAGTTAAAAATGCTAATTACACTCTGGTGAAACTGGCTTGTTTGTAACTATTTCTGCATTTTGGCATCCCAACAATTCTATTGCATTGCCTGATCTGGACTCTGCTTGTTGCTATTTGCTTCTGTTTTTAATAACAGCTCTCCCTATAACTGACACAGTTATCTGCTCATGTTGTAGCTGTAAAGGCACATGCAAAAGATGCATTTGTTTTTATTTTATTGTTTCATTAACTGCTTCTAGTTGAGCATTTTGGATATTTTTTTTTCTTTGCAATTTTATGTGTGTATGTATATGTCACCTTTCTCCCAACATGGGATCCAGGGAGCTTACAGATAACTGTTTCATAGTCATGGATGCTTGGCTTTCTTCTCAAGTCTGTATATCAATCTAGAAATAGTTATTGTTGACACTCTAAAAGCACTAGGAACTGACTTGTATTGAGGCAATTAATCCATCTAGTTTACGGGGGTTTTTCTTCTCCTGTGGCACACAGGAGATCCTAATACATCAGTTCAGATTAGTCACCCAAGATCTTTTCCCCTGAGTCCTAAACCTAGGATCCTTTCTCATGGCACTACCATCCTTCCTATCTTATTGATTTCATTAGTGCCATCAACAGAATGGGCAAATTGTGGAGGGAAGAAGTAAGAGGAGAAAGAAGTTCAAGCAAAAGTAAAGGAGTTGATTCAATTTACTCTTAATTAGGTACGGCAGAAAGGTTTCCAGTTGGCCTCAATTGACTCTTATAACTAGCATACTACTTAAAATTCAAACTGCAGATTTATTTATATGATGGTGTCTTGTTTCTTTGCATTTCTCCTGTATGCTGCCTAAGAAATGTTGTGTTTTGCTTAAGGCAAGAGGCAGATGTCTGACATGCTACCAGCCTTCTGTTTCCAGAAATGGGCAGCCACCATTTTGTTTGCATCCAAGCAGACATTTCTGGATGTTTTGTGATACCTGCACCTCTAGCAACAACTCATCAAACCTACAGTCTTTATGTTCAGACTGAATTTACTCACAGATCCCATGGCTGAATAATGTCTAGCCAAATTTTTGCATTTCCATGCTCTCCCTCTTTTTTTAGCCCGACGAAGAGAAAGCCGCACACTACTGTGGAATTTTAGTTGGTTCTAATAAAAGTAGTGCTTGCCAGTAGATATTGAATTTTGTTTTGTTTTTTGGGATCAGAATGGCTATTTTCATTTTTGTATTGAATTAGGCTGGTTTATAGGGTTTGCTAGAGAAAGGTGTGGAGATTAGATGCTCTGCTTCATTAAAAATGACTTTCAAGGAGTAATTTGAAGAAAGCATGAGAGGTAAAATTGTAGAGAGGTAAAGTCATAGAGGCAGAGGGGACACGGCAAAGTGAGGACATTCACCCCCCCCCCCCAACAAAAATTCTACTCTCTAAATGAAATTTTCCTTCAAATCCCAATTTTCTAGCATTTCAGTTACTTAAAACTTCAGGTCAGCATTAAGAAACACAGTTTAGGCACCCAAAGAAAACAAGCAAAGATACCAAAAGAATGCAAACACAGCTAATATAAGAATTTGAGGGGCCATTGTTTTTCAATGTCTCACTCTCTGCAATGTTAGAAATTTGAGGAATGAAAATTTCATTACAGGGATTCTTATTTGGGATGTTCTCTGGGAGGCAGATCTATGGAAGGAAGAAAGGGCCTTCTTTTTTCATGGAAACTGAAGACCTTTGGACCTGTGGAGGGTAGTGGAGCTGGAGATGCAAAAAAAAATATGGGTGTAGATTTACTGGGATATAATAGCAGATATATATGGGGGGCTTTGAAGGTAGACTATGAAGTGACTTTTCTAGAACTCAGTCTTGTCCAACTGAAAATGAAGCAATTATAATTCTAATCATTGCACTAGCTATAGCACAAACTATCACCCATATATATAATTGATAATGAAAGTAAATATTAAGTATCTCTTGTGTAACAAATATAGCCCCAAAAGTTATAATGAAGAGGCTGCTTGACAAATGTTACCTTTTGCAGTTAATGAATTATTTGGAACAGATGGTGATATCTTTAATTTAATTAGACTGTTTGATTTTCTCAGGGGAATAATTTTGAATCTTGAGATCAATATAATTATGTAGATCAGAATAAATATGCAATTCTTGTTGTGTCAGTTTCCTCACACAAAGCATGATTTTGGGTTGGACAGCATATGTAATATATCAGCCCTCAGTGATTTGGAGCTAATTCTTTGGAAAGCAGTGTCTGTTGACATAACATAAAATTGTAGCATAAACTTATAACATAAACTTGACAAGGGAGAGTGCAATTTAAAATGTGCTGCATCTTGCTTTGCTCCCCCTACCCATGGGCAAACAATTACAACAGCAGAGCATCAGCCTGACACATTTGGAGGTGATGTATAAACACATTGATCTGAGTTTATGAGTCGTCCCCATTTTAGATTTAAAGATTTACAGATTTCTTCTTGCAGAAGAGATGT
>NC_056522.1:349461044-349469667 GCF_019175285.1 Sceloporus undulatus | reverse complement strand
CTTCATTACTGGAAGCTCAGGTGGACTCCATGTCTCAGAGTGGCTGGTGTCAGCTTTGACTGGTCCACCAGCTATAGCCTTTCTTGTATTTATTAGCCCAGCATCATCAGGGGCTAGCCTGAAGATAGAGCGCCCTCCCTCCATAACTGTCATCTTTTGGCCGGTGAGGGAGAGAATAGGCTGGCCCAGCTCCATCAGGGCTAACCTGAAGAAGCAGAGCCCTCCCTCCGGTCCATCTGCCTTGGTCCAGGCCTCAGAGGGAGAGAAGAATGCTGGACCTGATCCCCTCCCCCCCACCATTCCCTTCTCCTTTTGTGTCGTGTCTTTTAGATTGTAAGCCTGAGGGCAGGGAACTGTCTATTATCCCCTCTGTTGTAAACCGCTCGGATTCCCAGTGATTGGGCGGTATATAAATAAAACCTATTATTATTATTATTATTATTATTATTATTTATATTTATTTGTATCCCACTCTTTTCCTAGGACTGGGGCTCAGAGTGGCTTCACGGCATTAAAAACAGTACAATTAAAAACATTCTTTTTTAAAAGTACATTTAAAAAGAATTAAATTATTACAGTATTAAAACGGATAGTTATTAAAAGAATAAAACATATTTTAGGAAGATAAAACTATATATAAAATCTATATATGTACACGGATGATCTAGCTGCAGTAGCCTATGCAGTGATAGGCTACTGAAGATGACATGGAAGCTATAGCTACTGTAAGTCACAGCAGTAAAATTGTTGACAAGTATCATATAAAAATTGCATAACACCAGTCTTCAATGAGTTGCACAGGAGTTGCTTCTAGTCTGAATTCAATGTGTTGATGATGACATTCAAAGCTCAGGGACTCCAGTATTCAGAGGGGTGCCTCTCCCTGTATATGCTGCTGAGGTTTGATAGAGGTTTCCTTCCTCTATGTTCCACCAGCACACTCAATATTCAATACTCTGGGAGGACATGGGAAAGCTCTTTCTCTGTCATAGCGCCATTTGCTCTACCTAGCTTCCTCTCTGCTTACTTTCTGCAAATAGGTAAACTTTATTTATTCCAGTAGGACTTTCAAAACAAACTTCTGTGTCTTGTATTTGATGGTTATTTTGCTACATTATTTGCCTTACAAGTGATGGTGGGTCTGTTTTTAAGGGTGAGTTTTTATTCTATTTTAAATTTGTACAATAAACTGCTTTTATTGCTTTATTTTAAATTTTCAGTCTGCCATATTTTATGGACAGTATACATATTTTAAATACAAAATAGTAATAGTAGTATAATTGTGAACTAACTAGTGATGGACTCTTTGTCCTACATCTAATGTTGTACTTGTAGCAACATTGGGATTAATCTTTCTTCCCCTCTCCTTTCCACTGCAGTCATCAACACTACCCCAAAACCAGTTCCAAAGGTTTTCCTAACCCTCTGGAGCAAGATTGTGGTGTATACTAGGAGTCTGCAATGGGGAAGGAACACTGGCCAATTCTGTTGATGGAACCAGTTGCATCAGCAGATGTCCTTCATTTGACTCTGTCCTTTAATTTAATCATTAAATTCTACATACTGTCATCAAAATTTACCCAGAATACTGTATTTCTCTAGATTTAAGCATGGCAGCCACAGTTCTGGGAGCTGGTTATAGCTTTTATTTCTATTATTACTTGCCCAAACTAGTCTGATTTTCAGAAACCCAATTTAGAAAGCCTTCTGAAATGTTTGAGTCAACTTGGATTCAGTTCTTTAGGATGCACCAAAGGAGGTGTATCATACATTTATATTCATTAGGGCATGAGTGGTTTTGCGCATTGTCCAGAATTTGGGTTTTTTTTAAATCAATTTAAGAAAAACTTGTTGCAGTCTATGACATTTTAAAGGCTAATTTTCTGAGTTTTGTCTCACAACTTATAATTTCTGAATAAGATCTATAGAACGTTCTCTTGACATCAGCCAAGTAACTTTAAAAACTGGTGAAAAATTGATAAGGTTTGCCTGTATCAGGTGACTGTAGTACACATGGTAAAGGCTATCTGAACAAAGCTTGCTGAATAATTTAAGCACTTTAAAACTGTTAAGTCTGATTGTGATGTTCCTTCTAAAATACAAAAATGTCCCACCAACAGTAATTCAAGTTATACTGTGTAACTCTCCTTTAAGTTATTTGATAAAGAGAAGGACTCAGATTAGACCAAAAGTAGCATGTGATTGGCATTATTCATCAGTTAGCTGATGGTAGGCTGAAATGTGGATTTTCATTGGAACTGTCAGAAGACACTACTACTGTGAAAAGGCAAATGACAAATATGCACTGGAGACTTAAAGTGATTTGTCAAGCATTCCCTGGTATCATGGGAATTAGTGTAGTACGAGAGGGATTAGAGAGCATTTAACAAAATTCTAATCCCAAAGATTCTTTGCCGGACGTTGTAATAGTAAAATGTATAAAACTAATAAAGTTTATTGCATATAGGCACCACTTAACTAGAACAATGGTCCTTATCTTAAATTCCCAGGTCAACGCACCTGATGCTGTGTGAGCAACCTATAATCTTTTCCTTAGTTCTTCCATAATCTTCCCCATGATCATAATTTACTTGTATGAACTATCAACCAAATCATCATTTAAAGTTTAGTATCCAAGTTCAAAAAGAATTCAAAGAGGTCAAAGAATAGCATATAGAAAAGTGCTGCCATCAAATACCCAGCCAACATGGCCTAGTGGTTGATATTCTTGGAGTTACAGCCCAAGAAGATCTGAAAGCTCAGGCTTTCGAACTACAGGTCTGCAACACAATCATGTGTACATGCTTGGAAATTAGTTTCAATGAAATTTTGATTTAATAACTGCATGAAACCTGCTGGTGGATCAATGACAATGTTCCCAGGGGCAGAACTGGTTGGTTTTTTTCCTTAGGGGAGCCATGCTTGCCTGAGGAAAGTTTTTATGACGAGAAAATATGTAATGTCAATCTAGAGTCAGAATGGCAGGTTTGAAGAATATTTCAAAAAGAAAGAGTGAGACTCTGCAGCTGCTCTAAAATCATGCTGAGGAGATGGAAAAGGCAAAAGGACAAGACAGGGGTGTAATCTGCACTGCAGAAATAATGCAGTTTGACACCACTTTTTATAGTTTGTTGTGGCATCAGAGCTCTCTGACAAAGAAGGTTGAATATCTCACAAAACTACAAATCCCAGAATCTCATAGCATGTACCCATGGCAGTTAAAGCAGTGTCTATCTGCATTATTCTGCGGTGCAGATAATACCTGAAGCCTGTTTGTCATCCTGCATTTAGTATGTGGAATAAAGAAGGAGGACATTTGGGCCAGCAGTGATTATTTGAATTAGGACTGAAATGGCAATAAAGGGGACCATTATTTGAATGGATTAGGAATCTTGTAACTGTCACTTCACTCATTTGTATGCACTTGTATATAGTATTTTATTTTTTATCATTACATCCAATCATCCACTTTCTTTCCTTTATGATAAAAATAACTCCTTTTGGCTTCTGAAATGGGCATAGTCTATTGATTTCTCTTACCCAGACATGGACAAACTGGTTAAAAGAAATGGAAAATGACATATGGAACAGAGAACGTACAATGGAGCATTTTTCTATCCAAAACCACAAATGCAAAAGGTGGTTTAATGCATTTATTAAAATGAATAAACTACATTGGTTATTTATTTATTTATTTATTTTGCATTATTGTAATAAAATCCACATCCACACGAAACTGACAAACCTATCAGTTAGGGATTAAGTAAGCTCCATTCCAGGTGGTCCTACTAACTGCAGAAAAATAATAATAGATCTTATTGCATTTTATCCTGTTTTTCCTACAGAGAACTCAGGAAGGGATCCATTCCTCATTTTATCTTAACAGAAACTCTGTGCGTTAGATTAGGATATGGAGGTGGGGCAGAAGCTAGATCAGCGTCACAAAAGAACTTCAGAACTCATTGAGGATCTTAACCAAACATTTCTGAGCAAGTAAAACAATTTTTTGTGGGTTTTTCGGGCTATGTGGCCATGTTCTAGCAGCTTTCTGACGTTTCGCCCGCATCTGTGGCTGGCATCAATGCCAGCCACAGATGCTGGGCGAAACGTCAGAAAGAAACTCTGCTAGAACATGGCCATATAGCCCGAAAAACCCACACAAAACTGGATGCCGGCCATGAAGCCTTCGACTTTACACATAAAACAATTAACTAATACCAAAAAAGTAAGAAAAATTAAAATCATTAAATAAATCTTTAAAAACTTTTAAAAGCAGTCTGAAAACTATCTTAACATACTTAAGAAAATTCTTAAAATACAGACATCATTAAGTTACACTAACTGTAACTTACGTTATACTACAGGAAAAGAGATTCCATCTAAACATTAGGAAGAATTTCCTGCCAATTCCTGGGAAGACCATCAGGTCTTTGTTACACTGAAAGATAGCACACTCCTTGTAGCTTGAATCTTAGAGATAATATAATATATATATATATTATTTCTTTACTGCTTCCCCTTAAGGATCAAAGCAGGGTACAACATATTAAGATACAAAAATTAAAAGTACATAAACTCACAGTTAAAATACAAAACTGTAACATCATTAAAATACACTCATAGATTACATATATAATTTAAAATTGACTGGCCAGGCCTGACAGATGAGGTACGTCTTTAATGCTGTTTTAAAAGCAGTCAGCATTTTCAGCTGTAATATCTGCTCCAGTAGGTCATTCCAGAGTCTGATGGAACAGACAAAAAATTATTCTGGGAAACCATTGCCAAATTAGTCTTGGCTGGTTGGAGCAAACATTTATTTATTTATTTTTATCCCGCCTTTCTCCCAAAATGGGACCCAAGGCAGCTAACAACATATATAAAACACATTAAAACAATTAAAATTGTGCAATTAAAATTGTAAAAAATAACATCCCAAGCTATTAAGTGTATGTTTGGGTATCCTGGCTGAATCTACACTGCAGAATCAATGCAGTTTGACATCACTGTAACTGCAATGGTTTGATGCTATGAAATTCTGGGATTTGAAGTTTTGTGAATTATTTGGCCTTCTTTGCCAGAGAGCTCTGATGCCACAACAAACTACAAATCTCAGAATGCCGGAGCATTCAGTCATTTCAGTTAAAGCGATGTCAAACTGCATTAATTCTGCAGTGTGCATGCAGCCCTTGTCTTCAGGCTTCCTTTTCCTATCCCAATGTGATCTACATTCCTCATCCCACAGCTATCCACTGCTCTCACACCACAAGGTTGTTAGGACTGAAGTTTCATCTTATTTTAGTAACAAAATAGATTGAGATAAAATGCAGGGGATGTATTCTGTAGTGTACAAAACTGTCTGAAATTATAACAATTGAGAAATTCATAGAGGAAATATTGCAACAGCACAAATCATTATATTTCTTCAGCTTCACATGCCATAAAAGCATAGAAAATGGTGTCCTGTCCTCAGTTATCAAAGTTGGCCAAAGATTCATGCAGCAACAAACAGTGAAGATTTATATTAACTGTGTCGGTTGTTCTGAAATTGTCTTTAAAATATAATAGTCAAGTAAAGATGATACAGAAGAACCTTGAGTGATACCAGTATACTGCATGATGACAGCAAATTGACCGAATAATTGAATGCACACTATTGATCAGTACAAAACCCAAACATCATCATCCACAAAACCAAGTGATGAATAAAAAGACATCTGACTGTATTCAGTAATATTATGTATGGTCTGAGGCACAAAAATTGTTAGGAACTAACTACATTTTTTACAAGAAGCAGCATTGTCTTTTCCATGCAAAGAATATTGGTAATGACCGTCTTCATTCAGATAGCCAAAATATCCATATTGTATACAGTCCTTTTTGTGAAAAGTATAATTGATTCATATAGTAAATAGAATGATGATGAATGGATCACCAAGCAAAAAAAGAAGACTTGAAGACTGTATGGATTTTATTGCTGCTGCAAGATTTATCATAAACACTCCCGGCAAGTATTTAGGGCAGCAAAGCAAAACAAAAGAACCCACAACATTTCCCATAACTAAGCAGCACCAACTGCACACCAAAGGATATCTCAAAAATTCTTACAACATGTTTTGATCTTTGTGAGTGATTCTGCTTTTCCCCATAGAATGGCTTACATGTGTTATATGAATTTTGTGATAAGATTAAAGCAATTTATTGTAATAGTGAGAATGTTTACAGCACAGAACAGCTGAGCCAGAGCGCTAAAAAGAAATCAAGAACACCTCCATTTTGCTGAAGCTCTTAGAGAAAATGCAAATTTTGATACAGTAAATTATTGAAGCATATAAATGAGAACAGAAATGAAGTGTATTGGTGCCAAAGATCATCACAGCTGATAATGGATAGAGAAACAGAGAAGATAATCAGCCCCTTAAAACAAGGCCAGCTGTTGCCTTTTGGAGGAACTGTCAGAAAAAGTAAGGATGTCTTTTTCACATTAATTTGGTAATTCTCCAGAAGCACTAGTCCATGTAGCAAAGAATATGCTGGTTGGGACATTCTGGGAGCTTCTCCGTCTATCAATTTCCCTTCTGCTCCTTTCTTTCCTCAAAATCTCCAAATTGCAGCACTTGTTGGGAAAACCTGACAGCCTCAAGAGTTTCCAGCTTATTTGTTTGTTTTTATTATACCTGCATATTCATGAGTTTGCATCCATTCTCTTTCCTGAAATATGCTGGGTTTCCCTCCCTCCCCTCTTGTATCCTTTCCCTTCCCACTGAACATGCAACATTTCAGAAACTGATTTTCACCTATTTACACTGAGACTTTTTTTTTATTACTCAGAAGTTATAGTCTAGGTGCTAAAGTGCTTTAGTGATAGTATACTTTGAAAAAGGTAAAGATTTCCCCTTTTATCAAGGTTGTCAAGTCATGTCCGACTGTAGGGGGTGGTGCTCATCTCCATAACTAAGCTGAAGAGCCAGCATTGCCAGTCAGTCAGTCAGTCAGTCAGTCAACCTTTATTAGGCATACAACAACAACATACATTTACAATAAAATTTCAGGATCGTTATTAAAATTTAAGCCATAATCTTGTTGCCTCCACCAGAAAATTGTCCATTAGCCTGGTAATATGTGGGTTCCGATCTTCCAATAAGTATTCCACTGATAACCCATCCAAACAGATATTTATTTCCAATAAACCAGCATTGTCAAAGATGACTCCGTGATCATGTGGCCAACATGACTGAATGGAATGCTGTTACCTTCCCACCAAAGTGGTACTTGTTTATCTACTTGCACTTTCACATGTTTTCGCTTGCTAGGTTGGCAGAAGCTGGAGTAGTGATGGGAGCTCATCCCATCACATGGCACTTGATACTACTAGTACTGTATACTAGCTAAGCAATAATACACTGGGTCATTTTGTTGGGGCTGACATTACTCTTTCTTGTTGAATCTGTGTCTTGGAAACCATAGTTATGTTTACTTGGCAGCCATCTTTACCAGTTCCGAGACAGTGGAAACACACAAGGCTAGTAATGTACATTTCTTTTTGCAAAGTATTTTGTTAATTTAAATCAGCCTGGGGGTTGGAAATAAATAGGTTTTGGTAATGCCAGCAGCTCCCAGGATTTATTATGTGATAGGAAAACATCATATGGATCTCCACAATAAAACAGGTTTATTCTTATTTTGTTACCTGCCGCCAATTTAGACTTATGACCACCCTATAGATAAGAGACTTCCAAGTCATTCTGTCATTAATAACCTTGTTCAGTTTTTGCAGACTCAGGGCCATGGCTTCCTCAATTGAATCTATCTATCTGCAATGGGGTCTTCTTTTCCTACTGCCTTACCAAGCATCATTGCCTTTTCTAGCAGGTCGTGTCATCTCTTGATATGTCCAAAGTACAGCAGTCTCGGTTTAATAATCTTGGCTCTTAAGGAGAGATCGGGGTTGATTTGTTCCGTGACCCATTTATTTGTCCTTTTAGCAATATCTGTAAAACTCTTCTCCAGCACCACATTTCAAATGTGTTGATTTTCTTTCTTTCAGCTGTCATCACTGTCCAGCTTTCACAACCATGCATAGAAACCAGGAATATGGCATTAACTATCCTAATTTTAGTACTGAAGTGGATATAGCTTTCCACTTTAAGAACTTGTATAGTTCATTCATAGCTGCCCTTCTGAACCCTAGTCTTATTCTGATTTCTTGACTACAGTCTACTATTTCAATGTTTTCATCGTCTGCTGTAAAGTTATGTAAATCATTGGTGATCATTATTTTTGTTCTTTTGATGTTCAACTGTAAAACTGTTGAACACTTTCTTCCTTGACTGACTTACTCCTGCCATGTTCTATTACAGGGTGCAGTCTTTTTACCCATCTGATAGCAGCCTCAGAGGACTTTCAGAAGCTACAACCTTTCCATAGATTCCATCTTTCTACACTGAAGGCTCTGAACATATTACAACCCTCACTTGGGAACAGGAAGTCTACGAATTATACTTTCTTTCTCCTGTGAAATAGTTAAGGATCCTGTCTGATTTTGAAGAGTAAGTGAGGCCAACTCTGGTCAGTACTTGGATGGGAAAATGCCAGTGAATGCCAAGTGCAGTAGAATCATAGA
>NC_056522.1:349444886-349460944 GCF_019175285.1 Sceloporus undulatus | reverse complement strand
GGATATTGTGAATGTGGGGTCCACTACACCAATGAATGCTATGGCAAAGCTGGGAGGAAAATATTCATTTTTGTCATAATGTTTGCCTCTCTTTCCATATTCAAGTTCTTATTTGAGAAAGTTGTGTAGTCGATAATAGCAGTGTATTAATTGTAAGCAAAGATGCAAAAGCTTTCTGGCATTAAAACAAAACAAAGCTGCATCAAATCTTACACATGGAACAATATCACAACCAAGAAATGCTATACCAGAGGCATGAAATTTTCAAACCTCCAGAACATATAAGAACATATAACAAGATTGTTAGACTACAAACCCTATCATCCCTGATCGTCAGTCATACTAATGGGAGTTGGAATCCAATAACATATTGAAGACTAAAGGCTAGAGGGACAACCTTGTCTATACTACAACAGAATAAGAATATTCAAAGAATGGGTACAATACTGAAGTTCCATAAGCTCATAACTGAAAGTAGATTTCCACATTTGAAGCACAACTAGAGTTTCCTCCTTTGGTAAAACCATTGTCATAATTCTGAAAGAAGTTTCTGGAATTCAGATTTAAATGCCCAGCATTTAAGGACAAAAGCAATTTGACAATCACTGTGTTTTGGAAAAGATGTCAAGAAACGGCAGCAAAAGAAAAACAGGCCAGGACAAAGTGGAACTCTAACAAAGCCCACAGAGTCCTAAAATGCCTCCTCCCAAAGGAAAAGTGTTTTAAGTGAAGCCACATGTTATTTCTGTGTAGAAGCTGGCAATCCCTGGTCTATGTTTTGGTGTAAATGGCCTCTATGTAGTGCAGGAGTTCTGAACCTGGAGGGTCCACAGAAGGGCTTTAGGGAAGCCTTAAACTTGGTGCAATTTTGTTATTTTTTTTAAAAAATGTGTCTCTTATTTTACTTGAACACCGTGTTTTAAGTACATTTTTCTCTAGGGAGGGGATCCATAGCTTTCATCAGATTCTCAGAAGGGGGGGTTGATCCATTAAAAAAAAATCCATTGAGCTATGGGGAAAAACCTGACAGCTGGAAATAGTTTTAAATGAACTGTGAATGGCAAACCAGTATGAGAGGGCTGGGAAAGGAAGAAAGGATCTCCACTCCCAGTTCCACTGATCAGTTTTGGATCTGGCCATGAATACAGCCACACTTCAGAGACAGAAATGAGGGATTTAATATGAAAATTAGGAAGGGATATAAATTTAAGAAAGGGAAAGAATCAAAAGGTAACCCTCCCACTTTCCTGTTCCCCAAACCATCATAAGCCAAAGCAAACTCCCCAATAACACCTCAGCACCTGTTGCCTCAGTGTCAGTTGTTTCAATCCACCCCTTCCACATTTTCACAAATCTATCATGATGAATCTTGTGGGGAAATGAAAAACGGCAGCTTTTGAACTTTACCTAGTTCTATATGCAAACATGAACTCTGGGGAGTGTTTTCTTTTTTAAATCCACTTTATTTATTGACAAACAAGAATTTCCCAGAGGTGAAATGAGTAATTCTTTCTTCATTCAGTAACAAAAACATCTGTGCATGCTGAGAGTCTGCATTACTATAATGACTTTGAAATGTTTCTTGTTTATGTGCCATCAAGTCACATATAAACTTACAGTGATCCCATGATGGATTTCTTAGGCTTTTTTTTTAAGGCAAGGAATACTCAGAAGTAGTTTTGCCAGTTTCTTCCTCTGAATAAAGACTACTGGTGCTCAACCTGAGGATAATGGAGCAGAGGACAGAATAGGGGAATTTCAGCACAGAATAAGTAAAGAGATAGTAGAGGAACACCTTATTAATCTAAATGAATTTAAGTCTCCGGGACCAGATGAACTCCATCCAAGGATATTAAAAGAACTGGCAAATGTAATATCGGAGCCATTGGCAATAATCTATGAAAACTCCTGGACCTGGAAACACAGGAGATGATCCAGCAGACTGCGGAGGGCAAACGTTGTCCCCATCTTCAAAAAGGGGAAAAAAGAGGATCCCAACAATTATCGTCCAGTTTAGTCTGACATCAATACCAGGAAAGATTACTGGAGCAGATAATTAAACAAAGAGTCTGTGAACATCTAGTAAGGCATGCCATAATCACAAAAGTACAACATGGGTTTCAGAGAACAAAAGTATGCCAGACAAACCATAATCTCTTTCTTTGATAAAATTACCAGCTTGGTAGATGAGGGATGCTGTGGGATATAGTATATCTTGATTTCAGTAAGGCCTTCGACAAGGTTTCCCATGACATACTTTGCCAAACAAGCTTGTAAAAATGTGGCTAGACAAAGGAACTGTTACATGGATCTGTAATTGGTTGACCAGCCGAAAACCCAAAGGGTGCTCAACATGGCTCCTTTTCATCACTGGAGAGAAGTGACCATGGGGTCCCACCCGAAAGCTCTGTCCTGGGCCCAGTACTATTCAACATCTTTATCAATGACCTGGATGGACAGAATTTGGAGCTAACTTATCAAATTTGCAGATGACAACCAAATTAGGGGGAATAGCTAATACCCCAGAGGACAGGATCAAGATTTCAAAATGACCTGAATAGACTAGAAAGCTGGGCCAAAGCTAACAAAATGAAATCAACACGGAGAAATGTAAGGTATTGCACTTAGGCGGAAAATAAAAATGCACAAGTATAGGATGGGTGACACCTGGCTGGAATGAAAAACTATGTGTGAAAAGGGATCTAGGAGTCCCAAGTGGACCACAAGTTGAACATGAGTGAACAGTGTGATGCGGCAGACTAAAAGGCCAATGCTTTTTAGGCTGCATCAATAGAAGTAATAGTGTCTCAGATCAAGAGAAGTAATAGTGCCACTGTATTCTGCTCTGGTCAGGCCCCACCTAGAAATTGTGTCCAGTTCTGGGCACCACAATTCAGAAAGGACACTGAGAGAAACTGGAGCGTGTCCAAAGGAGGGCAACAAAAATGGTGAAGGGTCTGGAAACCATGCCCTATGAGGAACGACTTAGGGAGCTGGGATGTTTAGCCTGGAGAAAAGAAGGTTAAGAGGTGATATGATAGCCCGTTTAAATATTGAAGGATGTCTATATGAGGAGTGAGCAAGCTGTTTTCTGCGCTCCAGAGAACAGAACACCGAACAATGGATGCCAAGCTCCAGGAAAAGAGATTCCACCTGAACATTAGGAGGAACTTCCTGACAGTAAGGGCTGTTCGACAGTGGAATCACTCCTCGGAGGGTGATAGAGTCTCCTTCCTTGGAGGTCTTTAAACAGAGGCTGGATGGCCATCTGTCAGGGATGCTTTGATTTGGATTTCCTGCATTGCAGGGGTTGGACTGGATGGCCCTAGTGGTCTCTTCCAACTCTATTGGATTCCTATGATTCTACTGCACTTGGCATTCACTGGCATTTTCCCATCCAAGTAACTTGACCAGAGTTGGCCTCACTTACTCTTCAAATCAGACAGGATCCTTAACTAATTCACAGGAGAAAGAAAGTATAATTCGTAGACTTCCTGTTCCCAAGTGAGGGTTGTAATATGTTCAGAGCCTTCAGTGTAGAAAGTAGTGAATCTATGGAAAGGTTGTAGCTTCTGAAAGTCCTCTGAGGCTGCTCATCGATGGGTAAAAAGACTGCCACCCTGTAATAGAACATGGCAGGAGTAAGTCAGTCAAGGAAGAAAGTGTTCAACCAGTTTACAGTTGAACATCAAAAGAACAAAAATAATGATCACACAATGATTTACATAACTTTACAGCAGACGATGAAAACATGAAATAGTAGACTGTAGTACAAGAAATCGAATAAGACTAGGGTTCCAGAAGGGCAGCTATGAATGAACTATACAAGTCTTAAAGTGGAAAGCTATATCCACTTCAGTACTAAAATTAGGATAGTTTAATGCCATTTCCTGGTTTCTATGCATGGTTGTGAAAGCTGGACAGTGATGACAGCTGAAAGAAGAAAATCAACACATTTGAAATGTGGTGCTGGAGAAGAGTTTTACAGATATTTGCTAAAATGGACAAATAAATGGGTCACGGACAAATCAACCCCGATCCTCTCCTTAAGAGCCAAGATTATTAAACCGAGGACTGCTGTACTTTGGACATATCAAGAGATGACACGACCTGCTAGAAAAGGCAATGATGCTTGGTAAGGCAGTAGGAAAAGAAGACCCCATTGCAGATAGATAGATTCAATTGAGGAAGCCATGGCCCTGAGTCTGCAAAAAACTGAACAAGGTTATTAATGACAGAATGACTTGGAAGTCTTTCATCTATAGGGTGGTCATAAGTCTAAATTGGCGGCAGGTAACAAAAAAAATAAAATACTGAAACCTGTTTTTATTGTGGAGATCCATATGATGTTTTCCTATCACATAATAAATCCTGGGAGCTGCTGCATTACCAAAACCTATTTATTTCCAACCCCCAGGCTGATTTAAATTATACAAAATACTTTGCAAAAGAAATGTACATTACTAGCCTTGTGGTGTTTCCACTGTCTCGGAACTGGTAAAGATGGCTGCCAAGTAAACATAACTATGGTTTCCAAGACACAGATTCACAAGAAAGAGTAATGTCACGCCCCAACAAAATGACCCAGTGTATTATTGCTTAGCTAGTATACGTACTAGTAAGTATCAAGTGCATGGATGGGATGAGCTCCCATCAATACTCCCAGCTTCTGCCAACCTAGCAAGCGAAAACATGTGAAAGTGCAAGTAGATAAAACAAGTACCACTTGGTGGGGAAGGTAACAGCATTCCATTCATCATGTTGTGCCACATGATCAACGGAGTCATCTTTGACAATGCTGGTTTATTGGAAATAATATCTGTTTGGATGGGTTTATCAGGGAATACTTATTGGAAGATCGAACCCACATATTACCAGGGCTAATGGACAATTTTCTGGTGGAGGCAACAAGATTATGGCTTAAATTTTAATAACGATCCTGAAATTTATTGTAAAGTATGTTGTTGTTGTATGCCTAATAAAGGTTGATGACTGACTGACTGACTGACTGGCATGCTGGCTCTTCAGCTTTAGTATGGAGATGAGCACCACCCCCTCCACACAGTCGGACATGACTTGACAACCTTGATAAAAGGGGAAATCTTTACCTTTTTCAAAGTATACTATCACTAAAGCACTTTAGCACCTAGACTATAACTTTCTGAGTAATAAAAAAAAGTCTCAGTGTAAATAGGTGAAAATCAGTTCTGAAAGTTGCATGTTCAGTGGGAAGGGAAGGATACAAGAGGGGAGGGAGGGAAACCCAGCATATTTCAGGAAAGAGAATGGATGCAAACTCATGAATATGCAGGTATAATAAAAACAACAAATAAGCTGGAAACTCTTGAGGCTGTCAGGTTTTCCCAACAAGTGCTGCAATTGGAATTTTGAGGAAAGAAAGGAGCAGAAGGGAAATTGATAGACGGAGAAGCTCCCAGAATGTCCCAACCAGCATATTCTTGCTACAATGGACTAGTGCTTCTGGAGAATTAACCAAATAATGTGAAAAAGACATCCTTATCTTTTTCTGACAGTTCCTCTCCAAAAAGGCAACACGCTGGCCTTTTTTAAGGGGCTGATTATTTCTCTGTTTCTCTATCCATTATCAGCTGTGATGATCTTTGGCACCAATACACTTCATTTCTGTTCTCATTTATATGCTTAAATAATTTCTGTATCAAAATTTGCATTTTTCTATAAGGCTCAGCAAAATGGAGGTGTTCTTGATTTCTTTTTAGACGCTCTGGCTCAGCGTTCTGTGCTGTAAACATTCTCACTATTACAATAATGCTTTAATCTTATCACAAAATTCCATATCACAATGTAAGCCATTCTATGGGAAAGCAGAATCACTCAAAAGATCAAAACATGTTGTAAGATTTTTGAGATATCCTTTGGTGTGCAGTTGGTGCTGCTTAGTTTATGGGAAATGTTGTGGGTTCTTTGTTTTGCTTTGCTGCCCTAAATACTTGCCGGGAGTGTTTATGAAAATCTTGCAGCAAGCAATAATCCCAAAGTCTTCTCTAGTCTCTTTTTTGCTTGGTGATCTCATTCATCATCATCTATTTACTATATGAATCAATTAACTTTTCACACAAAGGCTGTATACAATATGGATATTTTGGCTCATCTGAATGAAGGACGTCATTTACCATATTCTTTGCATGGAAAAGACAATGCTGCTTCTTGTAAAAATGTAGTTAGTTCCTAACAATTTTTTGTGCCTCAGACCATACATAATATTATGAATACGTCAGATGTCTTTTTATTCATCACTTGGTTTGTGGATGATGAGTTTGGGTTTGTACTGATCAATAGTGGTGCATTCAATTATTCGGTCAATTTGCTGTCATCATGCAATATACTGGTATCACTCAAGGTCTTCTGTAGCATCTTACTTGACTATTATATTTTAAAGACAATTTCACGAACAACCGACACAGTTTAATATCAAATCTTCACTGTTTGTGCTGCATGAATCGGCCAACTTTGATAACTGAGGACAGGACAAACCATTTCTATGCTTTTATGGCATGTGAAGCTGAAGAAATTAATGATTTGTGCTGTTGCAATATTTCCTTATGAATTTTCAATTGTTATAATTTCAGACAGTTTTGTACACTACAGAATAATCCCTGCATTTATCTCAATCTATTTTGTTACTAAAATAAGATGAAACTTCGTTCCTAACAACCTTTGGTGTGAGAGCAGTGGATAGCTGTGGGATGAGGAATGTAGATCACATTGGGATAGGAAAGGAAGCCTGAAGACAAGGGCTGCATGCACACTGCAGAATTAATGCAGTTTGAATCGCTTTAACTGAAATGACTGGGCATGCTCGGCATTCTGAGATTTGTTAGTTTGTTGTGGCATCAGAGCTCTCTGGCAGAGAAGGCCAAATAATCACAAAAACTTCAAATCCCAGAATTCATAGCATCAAACCATGCAGTTACATTGATGTCAAACTGCATTGTTCTGCAGTGTAGATTCCAGCCAGGATACCCAAACATACACCTTAATATTGGGATGTTATTTTTTACATTTTAATTGCACAATTTAATATTGTTAATGTGTTTATATCTGTTGTTAGCTGCCTTGGGTCCCATTTTGGGAGAAAGGCGGGATAAAATAAATAAATAAATGTTTGCTCCAACCAGCCAAGACTAATTTGCAATGGTTTCCCAGAATCATTTTTTTCTGTTCCATCAGACTCTGGAATGACCTCTGGAGCAGATATTACAGCTGAAAATGCGACTGCTTTTAAAACAGCATTAAAGACGTACCTCATCGTCAGGCCTGGCCAGTCATTTTAAATTATATATGTAATCTATGAGGTATTGTTAATGATGTTACAGTTTTGTATTTAACTGTGAGTTTATGTAGTTTAATTTTTTGTATCTTAATATGTTGTACCCTGCTTTGATCCTTAGGGAAGCAGTAAAGATAATATATATATATTATTTATCTCTACGCTTTCAACACAAAGGAGTGTGCTATCTTTCAGTGTACAAAGACCTGATGGTCTCCCAGGAATTGGCAGGAAATTCTTCTAATTTTAGATGGAACTCTCTTTTCCGGTAGTAACGTAAGTTACAGTTAGTGAACTTAATGTTCTGTCATTTTAAGATTTCTTAAGTATGTTAAGAAATGTTTTCAGACTGTTTTAAAAGTTTTTAAAAGTTTATTTAATGATTTAATTTTTCTTACTTTTTTGGTATAGTTTAATTGTTTTTAATGTAAGGTCGAAGGCTTCATCGGCCGGCATCCATAGTTTTGTGTGGGGTTTTTCGGGCTATATGGCCATGTTCTAGGCAGAGTTTCTTTCTGACGTTCGCCCAGCATCTGTGGCTGGCATCTGATGCCAGCCACAGATGCGCGAAACGGTCAGAAAGCAAACTGCCTAGCAACATGGCCACAATAGCCCAAAAACCCACACAAATTAAGTTTTAACTGCATCAGAATAGTTTGATAAGAATCCTCAATGAGTTCTGAAGTTCTTTGTGACGTCTGAGCTAAGCTTCTGCCCCACCTCCATATCCTAACTTAACAACACACAGAGTTTCTGTTTAAGATAAACAAATGCAGGAATGGATCCCCTTCCTGAGTTCTACTGTAGAAAAACAGGAATAACAATGCAATACAGATCTCATTATTTATTTTCTGACAGTTAATATGGACACACCGGAATGGAGCTTTACTTAATCACCTAACGATAGGTTTTGTCAGTTCGTGTGGATGTGGAGTTTATTACAATAATGCAAAATAATAAATAAATAAAATACCAATTCGAGTTTATTCATTTAATAAAGCATTAAACCAACTCTTGCATTTGTGGTTTTGGATAGAAAAATGCTCCATTGTAAGTCGTCTCGTTCCATAATGTCATTCTCCATTTCTTTTAACCAGTTTGTCCATGTCTGGGTAAGAGAACATCAATAGGAACTATGCCCATTTCAGAAGCCAACAGGAGTTATTTTATCATACAAAAGGCAAAGAAAAGTAGGAAATGATTGGATGTAATGATCAACAATAATAAAATACTATATACCAAAGTGCACTACAACTGAGTGAAGTGACAGCTTACAAGATTCATAATCCATATCAACATAATGGTCCCCTTCATTGCCATTCCAGTCCATAATTCAAATCATTCCCATCGCTGGCCCAAATGTCCTCCTTCTTTATTCCACATACTAAATGCAGGATGACAAACAGGACTTCAGGATATCTCAAATCTGCACCGCAGAATAATGCACGCATAGACACGCTTTAACTGCCATGGGTACCATGCTATGGGATTCTGGGATTGTAGTTTTGTGAGATATTTCAACCTTCTTTGTCAGAGAGCTCTGCTAGCCACAACACAACTATAAAACGTGGTGTCAAACTGCATTATTTCTGCAGTGCAGATTACACACCCCTGTCTTCGCCTTTTGCCTTTCCATCCTCCTCAGCCATGATTTTTAGAGCACTCTGCAGAGGTCTCACTACTTTCTTTTTGACATATTCTTCAAACCTGCCACCTCTGAACTCTAGATTGACACTTACAAATTTTCTCGTCATAAAAAAACTCTCCTCACCCCAGGCAAGCATGGCTCCCCTAAGGAAAAAAACCACCACAATCTACGCCCCTGGGAAACATTGTCATTGATCCACCAGCAAGGTTTCCATGCAGTATAAAATCAAAATCAACAAAAATTTCATTGAAACTAAATTTCCAAAACGATGTAACACATGATTGTTGTTGCAGACCTATAGTTCGAAAGGCCTGAGCTTCAGATCTTCCTTGGGCTGTAACCTCCCGAAGAATATCAACCACTAGGCCATGTTGGCTGGGTATTGATGGCAGCAACTCATATGGACTATCCTTGACCTCTTTGAATCTCTTTTGAACTTGGATACTAAACTTTAAAATGATGATTGGTGATAGTTCATAACAAGTAAGTTATGATCATGGGGAAGAGTATGGTCAAGAACTAAGGAAAAGCTTATAGATTGCTCCACACAGAATCCACAGTGCGTTGACCCTGGCTAAAAGATTAAGGGACCTATGTTCTCAGTTAAGTGGTGCCTATATGCAATAAACTTTATTATTTTATACATTTTACTATTACCAAAACGTCCGGACAAAGAATCTTCAGGATTAGAATTTTTGTTAAATGCTCATCTATCCCCTCTCGTATACACTAATTCCCCATTATAACAGGGAATGCTTGACAAATCACTTTAAGTCTCCCAGTGCAATATTGTCATTTGCCTTTCCCACAGTAGTAGTGTCTTCTGACAGTTCCAAATGAAATCCACATTTCAGCCTACCTCACCAGCTAAACTGATGACTACTGCCAATCCACATGCTAATCTTTGGTCTAATCTGATTCCTTCTCTTTATCAAATAACTTAAGGAGAGTTCCACACAGTATAACTTGAATACTGTTGGTGGGCCATTTTTGTATTTTAGAAGGACACATCACAATCAGACTTAACAGTTTAAAGTGCTTCAAATTATTCCAGCAAGCTTTGTTCAATCAGCCTTTACCATGTGTACTACAGTCACCTGATACAGGCAAACCTTATCAATTTTTCACCAGTTTAAAGTTACCTGGCTGAGTCAAGAGAACGTTCTAAGATCTTCAATCAGAAATTACAAAGTTGTGAGACAAAACTCAGAAAAGTAGCCTTTTACAAATGTCATAGACTGCAACAAGTTTTTCCTAAATTGATTAAAAAAAAACCCAAATCTCCTGGACAAGCGCAAAACCACTCATGCCCTAATGAATATAAATGTATGATACACCTCCTTTGGTGCATCCTAAAGAAAACGGAATCCAAGTGAACTCAAACAATCTTCAGACAGGCTTTTTCTAACATGTGGGTTCTGAAAATCAGACTAGTTTGGGCAAGTACTACAATCGAACTAAAAAGCTCATAACCAGCTCCCAGAACTATGGCTGCCATGCTTAAAATCTAGAGGACAACTACAGTATTCCCTGTGTACAATTTTGATGACAGTAATGTAGCAATTTGCAATGATTAAATTCAAAGGCACAGAGCCAAATGGAAAGGAAATCGCTGATTGCAAACTGGTTCCATCACAGCATATGGCTCCCCCCGAGTATCCTTCCCCCATTGCCAGCACTCCTAGTATACACCACAAACTTGCTCCAGAGGGTTCAGGACAAAACCTTTGGAACTGGTTTGGGGTAAGTGTTGTATGACTGCAGGGAAAGGAGAGGGGACAGAAAGATGAATCCCGATGTTGCTACAAGTACAACATTCGAGATGTAGGACCAAAGAGTCCCATCACTAGTTAGTTCACAATTATACACTATTACCTGACTATGTTGTAGTTAAAAATTGTATACTGTCCTACAATTATGCAGACTGAAATATTAAAATAACGCAATAAAAAGCAGTTCTATGTACAAAATTTAAAATCAGAATAAAACTATCACTCTTCACAAACACAGACCACACCATCAACTTGTACAGGCAAATAATGTAGCAAAAATAACCCCCCATCAAATACAAGACAACAGACGATGTTTGAAAGTTCCTACTGGAATAAATAAAGTTATACCCATTATGCAGACCAAGTAAGCAGCAGATGGAGCCAGCTAGAGTAGACAATTGGCGCTATGACAGGATAAAGAGCCTCCCATTTCCTCCCAGCAGTATTATATATCTGAGTTGCTGGTGGCAACATTTTTTTTTTTAGCAGGAAAAAAGGACCACCTCTATCAAACCTCCGAACAGCATATCCACGGGAGAGGCAACCCCTCTGACATACTGGAGTCCCCGATACTTTGCAATGTATCCATCACAACACATTGCAATTCAGGACTAGACAGCAACTCCTCGTGCAACTCATTGGGAAGACTGGTGTTCATGCAATTTTATTAGATAATACTGTCAACAATTTATACTGCTGTGGACTTACAGTAGCTATAGCTTCCATGTCATCTTCAGTCGACCTATCACTGCATAGGCACTGCAGCTAGATCAATTCCGGTTCACATCATAGTTTTTAATACATGGTTTTATCTTCCCTAAAATATGTTGTATTCTTTTAATAAACTATCTGTTTTAATACGTAATATTAATATCTTTTTTAATGTAACTTTTAACCCAAAGAATGTTTTTAATTGTACTGTTTTTTAATGCTGTGGAAGCCACTACTGAGCACCAGTCCTAGGAACCAAGAGTGGATACAATTAATATAAAATAATAATATAATCATAATACAAATTAATAATCATAATACTAATAAGGTTTTATTTATATACCGCCCAATCACTGGGAATCCGAGCGGGTTTACAACAGCAGAGGGGATAATAGGACAGTTCCCCTGCCCTCAGGCTTACAATACTAAAATAAGACACACAACAGGAGAAGGGCAAATGGTTGGGGGGGAGGGGCATCAGGTCACAGCATTCTTCTCCCCTCTGAGGCCTGGACCAAGCAGATGGACCGGAGGGAGGGCTCTGCCTTCTTCCAGGTTAAGCCCTGACTGGCGTAGCGGCCACGCTATTCCTCTCACCTCCACGGCCAAAAGATGACAGATATGGAGGGAGGGCGCTCGATCTTCCAGGCTAGCCCCTGATGATGCTGGGCTAATAACTATACAAGAAAGGCTATAGCTGGTGGACCAGTGCCAAAGCGACGCCAGCCACTCTGAGCACAGGAGTCCACCTGAGCTTCCCGTAAGAAGATGGATCGGAGGATACTTTCCAAACTGGTACCACATCCTTCAAGTGGGAATTCAACCTGATTCCAGGGACAACCAATTACCCTATTTTTGACCCTGGACCCGAGAATTACACATGGGCATATTATCTATTACAGGCATTCAGACTCAAGTTATATGGCCCCATCCTGTTCCCAGTACAGTCATCCATGATGACCAGGGCCAGCCACCTGTACGCCCCAGCTGCCTCCACCGACAAGGAAAAAATAAAAACAATAATGTAAATTCTACTTTAAAATGATGGTTACATAGAAATCATTCTTTGCTAGTGATGAACCAGTTTCCCATCAGCAGATGTCCTTCCTTTGACTCTGTCCTTTAATTTAATCATTACAACACTGAATCTTTCAGAGCAAGCAATTACAATAACAAATTTAACAAATTGATCTGAATCAGATCAAAACACTGTGGTATAGAACTACCTCAGCAGGTGCGTGGACTTTCCATCTTTGGCAGTCTTAAAAACAGCAGGATGGACTGAACATCCTTTCATGGGTGCTTCATTGTGTCATTCGCAACTGGCAGGATAACTAGACTAGATTGCTGTTGTGGTCCTTCCAGCTCTACGATGCTAAACACTGCTGTGGGTTCTAGCTGAAGTGGCAACCACAACCAGCTACCTGCATCATGGACTCAATAACCAGAAACATTGTGATGTGGAATATGACACATAACACCTCACATTTTTTTTTTCCCTTAGGACCTTGTGCACTCTGCAAGAGGATTATAGCCCCAGGGGCCAGAATAACTACTGTGCTAGGGCTAAAGGCGTTTCCATGGTCAATCCCTGGCAATCTTTCAGATAAGCTTCTTGTATGAAAACCATAAAACTGCTAACAGACCAGCTACACAGTTCACTAGTTCCACAAAGGCCAAGTTTCTGGCTAGGTACAGGCCTCAGTATCTCTTATGGAAGAGACCCATAACCTGAAATATCCATAATCCAAAATTTTCCATGTGTGGCTGAAATAGTGACAGCTTTGCTTGCTGATGATTCAGTACACAAACACTTTGTTTTCAATGCCACACAATTATTAATATTATGTGTATAAAAATTAACCATCAGCTATATGTCTAAGGTGTATAGAAAACAACAATGGAAATTCATGTTTAAGACTTGGATCCCATCTCCAAGATATCTCGCTATGTAAAGCAAGCATCCAAACATGAAATGAAGTCTGGTTTGCTGGTAATGCAGCCATGCTGTGAAGAAACGAGCGCAACTTATTTTATTATTTTTTAAATAATATCAAGTACAGTAATACGTTGCATGAGACTGGAGAAATCAAAGATGATTCAGAAGAAATCTTTTGAAGGCTTTCATTGACACATGGAGGCAGTTCTGCGCTTTGGAGTGCAAACTCTCTGAATTTAGGTTCGGGGAAAAATAAGCCTTAACTAATCCAAGCTTTATTGGATTACAATCAAAGTCATCATAATGTGACTGCAAGGAACAGTCTCATCTCATTTTTTTTTCCTTCAGGTTTGCTGCACTTGTGTCACTGAGACTCCCCACGGCCTCTTCAGACTTCAATGGTATTTCTTCTGTTCAGACCAAATTCAGTCTTTTTCTGGGCCCATCGTAACAACAATAATATTAAATGCAGTCTTATGGAAAAGCTCATTATCATTCTTTTCCAGTCTGCCCCCAGCAACTCTTTCACTCCTGATAACCACCACCAACGAGCTCTGCAGGGGCTTCAAGATTAGGGTAACAGGAAAAGATGCAAGTGATCAACACTTTTGCCACTTCTTTAGTTTCTTGCAACAGCTTAACTGACATTTTCAGAGCTTCTCTTATCAGAGACCATAAGCCTATAATGCCAACTTTAAATGTCCTGCCTTTCTGTTAGTATTATTTTCCCCCAGTCCTCTTGTTAGGTTAGTCCTGTAATGTCAACGTCTGGTGTAATTCCAAACCTCCTTGATCCGATTTTACCCTTGACACCACCCCCGCCCCCCCCCTCCCTCCCCCCCCCACACCACCCATCTACGCTCACACACGTCTTATACACTCTCCTACGATATAGCGCGAGCCACAAAATGATACTCTCGAAGCTGTCTCGTGAGTTCGTGTGTCAAATGCGTATCATCCAGCTCTCAGTGGTTAGCAAATAGGCCTTAAATCCAATATCTCAAAATGCTCATTGACATAATGTCTAGGTGAATGAGCTTTTCTCCTAGCTTGTAAAACATTTTGGAACACTTTTAAGGTTTTTTATTTATTTACAATCACAAATAGGCCAGCCCGAGTCATCCTTTGGAGGAAGTGTTTGTTTGGACATGGGTGTAGTTCTAGGCTTCCCAACGGCCTTTGTGGCACTTGAACAATGACATATATACTTGATGCTGAGACAAGCTTGTTGTTTTTTGTACCTTCAATCATTTCCAAACTTATGATGACCCTCAGGCGGACAATATCACAGGGTTTTTTGGCAGATTTGTTCGAGAGTGTTTTTCGTTGCCTTCCTCTGAGACTGCAAAGGGTGGACTTGCCCAATGGTTTCCATGGGCGAGCAGGGATTTGAACCCTGTGCTCCAGAGTGTCATCCCACACAATCACTGCATGATGTGGACTCTACGAAAGCTTTACTGGTAATAAATGAAGACGCAGGTGTCTACAGCAGAAGATGCATGGTGAGGCTGACATAGATGCATCTTCCTATCAGCGTAACATAAGGGTTAATAATACAGAAGCCAAACAAGAAACTCAAAAGTGTGCTAAACGCACAAAACCCATCTCTCCCCTCCCTTATCGTATTCGAAAGTGCGACAGGTTAGTAACAGGGAAATTCATTCTAACAGTCATTTTTGCCATGTTACCTTTTTACTAGTCCCAAATGCCAAGGTAATGTAAAAGGTATCGTGGGCCGGTACAAACGGGTGGGAAGCACCATCCTGCCAATGATTCTAGGGTTTAGGACACGGCAGCATCGCATGCTCTGAATCCTTAGTCTTACGGAATGGTGCCATCATGGCGCCTCCATCCACATGGGTGCGCCATGATGACGGCAACGTGCAGATCCAGACATCGCTGTGCCACACTTACATCAGGATGTCTGACAGTGCACATTGGCACTCATGGGATCGGGACCACGCTGTTGAAATAGAACTTGCTTTAAGCGGTTTTTTTACTGGGAGGACGCTGGCACAGTTTGGATTGCTGTGGCGTCCCTCAGCAGCAAAAACTGGTGGACTTCAGCACACTTTTGGGGCAGT
This sequence comes from Sceloporus undulatus, assembly GCF_019175285.1. Classification (NCBI taxonomy): domain Eukaryota; kingdom Metazoa; phylum Chordata; class Lepidosauria; order Squamata; family Phrynosomatidae; genus Sceloporus; species Sceloporus undulatus. The sequence goes on along the minus strand of NC_056522.1, from coordinate 349,445,481 downwards.
CTGCGAGCCCCAAGTCAATAACAACTCATCCTTTCTATACTATAAACATAGCCAGGGGTAGCCATGTCGGCTATCTAGCACCGTTTACCATTATCCGCCCAAAATCCATTCCACTCTTGTCGTGACTGAGCTAATTAATAAAAATGAATAATAAACATGTTTCAAGCTTTGGTATCCACTGTATGATTTTGGATGCTAGTGTACATTTCTTATTGGGTTGGACCTTGGGCAAGCCCAAATTTCAGGCTCCAGGGGAGGAAAGCAATCGCAAAAACCCTGTCTGACGAAATGTGCCAAGAAAAGGACAGGTTCACCTTGGATCACCATAAATTGGAATACTTGAAGCACACAACCACCACCCGTTACTGGACAGGCTGTTAACATTAGCCATGATGCTACCCCAGGCCTATAAACCCATCTGCATTGTGGCAGAGCTCACCTACAGAGAGATTATATTTATGTCCAGCATTTCAGCTGCAGTCTTATCACATCTGCTCACCGTCTGACCACATCTCTCCTTGTGGCCTCCCTTCACTGGCTTCCCCTCCCTTTCTGTATTCAAGTACAAGCTCCTGCTGTCCACATTTAAAGCCCT
>NC_056522.1:349431230-349444861 GCF_019175285.1 Sceloporus undulatus | reverse complement strand
CACCTGCTTCAGGTGGAAAAGAAAATTATTAGAACTGGTTTGTTGATATGGATCAATTTAACTACCTGTCTTTTTGGACTTTCCTTAAGTGTTTGGCAATATCACAATGCAAAATCATGCACTACACCACCTCTTACACTCTCTTTTGTGAGTGGGATTTAAAAAATAGGGAAAAGAGTGCTGGATCAGACCTAAGGGCCTGTTCACCAACTGGCCACCCCAATATCAACAGGACACGAGGGCAAGACATAAGGGTAATAGCACTTTCTTGCCCATGTTTCAGCAACTGTTATACAAAACTATACAGCCTCTTATAAAAAAGGTAACATTACATTATCATTAATTGTAGCTATTAATAAACTTATCCTCCAAGACCATGTTCTGTTACAAACTCTTCTTGCATCCCATCCCAAACAAGCTGAATCTTCACATTGTGGACACATCCACAGCTTGATAATAACTGAAGAAACAATATTTAGGATGTGAATTTGTAGGAGGGGAAGGAGTAGGTTTATTTTGACCTATTCACTGTACTTGACACAGGTTCAGAGGCAGTGGTGCAACTGTTTCATAGAGCAGCAGGACATCTTTTCATATTTCGTGCTCTTGGCCAATGGAGGTTGATGCTGCATTTGCATTCATTAGTCGCTAAGTGCCTTTGCTCATAATGCAAGACACAGCTGTCACATTCTATCATATATTGTTCTTGTCACATTTGAAGAATATACACAACTCCTGCCAGCATTTTCTCCCCATTGGACTCCTCTGCTGCCCATGTAGTAGCAATTCAGTTTTGTGAAATGTACCACCAGTGTTTCAAGATATCCTGTACAACATTTCTAAGTGAGAAATAAAATAATCTAAATATCTTTATTTATATCATTCTTACCATATTTAGTAGTTCATACTTATCATAAAATCATAGAACAATAGAGCTGGAAGAGATCACAAGGGCCAACTCCTGCCATGGATATACAATCAAAGCACCCCTGGCAGATGGTCATCCAGCCTCTGTTTAAAAACCTCCAAAGAAGTAGATTCCACCACATTCTGAGGAAACATATTCCACTGTCAGATGAGCATTTTGTCCTCAGTGTGCTGACCTCATGCTAGATGAGAAAATAATTCAGTTCAGGGAACATGTTGCAGAATGAAAGCCTTCTGTAATGCATGTTCTCTACAGAATGAAAGTATAATGGCACTTGTAGAGATTTAAGGCAGCAATCCACAAACTATTTCTCAACTGCATTGCAAGGTACATGCTTTCTAGACTGCAGTCTGGGATGGATAAATCCACTTAGATTTAGCCACACCAAACCCCACCATTTTCCTTTATCTTTGCTTGTTGGTTTGTTATTTGATCCATTTATAGTTGATCTTTCCTCCAGTGAACCCAAGTGGCATACATGGCTCACCTCTTCCCTCATTCATCTTCACAACAACCTTCCAAGAATAGTCAGGCTGATGGATAGTGACTGTTTCCAGTGATTTCCACAGCTTAGTAGGGACTAAGAGCTTGTCTACATGGGTGATTTACCCTGAATTCCTCCCAGGGGCTCTGCATCCTCTTTAGAAGAGTTATAAGAAACAAGATCCCATGTGTTGCTGATGGTCCACAAACTTTATCATCTTAAAAAGTGCATCAACAGCACATGGGGCTTTGTTTCCTTTAACTCTTCTACTGTGAATACGTGTTTTTCAGTTTTTTGTTCCGTCTCTGCATCCTCCTTTCATGAAGCAGGGCCAAAACCCTGAATTGGGTCTGGACTGTTTTCACAATGCCTGCACCCAATTAGGGGCTTCCTCCCCCACCTTCCATTTAGATAACTCAGCTTTTGCTATGGGATTTTGCATCTCAGTTACCCAGATCTGTCACTGTGGGTGCAAGTCGCTCTGAAGTCAGAATGAGGTACTTAGTATCAATAGTATAGCTCAGTGACTCTTAATATTAAGTTCTTCTTAATATTAAGGTGGAATTTCTATTCTTGTAATGTGACTCTGTTGGTCCATGTTCTAGCAAAAACAATGCTGCTTCATCTGCTATATGGCATCCCTTCAGATATTTAATGATAACTATCATGTCACCTCTCAGTTTCACTTTTTCAAGTTAAACATATCCAGCTCCCTAAGTCTTTCCTCATAAAAGTGAGTTTTCATAGCAATAGCAATAGCAAGTACATTTCGATTCCATTTATCAGTGAACTAAGCACTCCCAAAGCAGTTTATAATGTGTGAGCTAACTGCCCAAATAAGCTGGGTATTCATTTTGGTGAGCTATGTAAAGATGCAAGGCTGAGTGGACCTTGAAACCCCTGAGATTGAACTCACAACCTTGTGTCTGCAGTATAGGCATTTAACTACTGCACCACCAGGGCTTCATATCTTTGATAATCTTACTCACTCTTCTCTAGACGTGGCCCAGCTTGTCGATATCCTTCTAGAACTGTGGTGGCCAGATCTAGGCACAGTATTCCAGAGGAGATCTGTCTAAAGCAGAATAGAGTGGAACTAATACTTCCTTCAGTTGAGACACTATATTGGCTGATACAACCCAGAACTACATTGGCTTTTTTGGCTGCTGCATCACATCTTCACAACATGTTGCCTCATGAGCAGCTACAGAAAATGTTTTCACTTGTGTCTTCAACAAATGTGCCTTTGAAGGTCTGGGGGTAAGAGGAAGATTTTCAGTTTGATCATTGCTATCCTAAATATTCATCCTTATTGGGATCTTCAGCATTATTTTAATGAAGCATGACTTCTCACAATATAGCTCCTTGGATTTTGTGAACTGTTGCCTCCATGTCCACTCATTTCATTCTCGCCCTTGGATTTGTGAGCTGTTTGCCTCCATGTCCACTCATTTCATTTGGGGGGGGGGTTCTTTATTGATTTTTGCATCTACCTTTACGACTCTTCCAAAAATTTTGTTTTGTTTTTAAGTGGGACCTAGTTGCTGAAGCAGTTCCTATAGTGTGTAAATGACAAATTTTTCTCATCTCTGATTGTTTAATTTATTTCTAATGTTTCACGCTGTAGTGCTGTAGTGGGGAAAGTGCCATTTCATTGATGCACTAGCATTCTAAAATTATCAATTAAAAGACAAAGATTGAACAAATACTTTTTTTATTCCAATATGTCTCAGACAATTCTAAAGCACAAGATCATAGAGTTGGAAGAGACCAAGGGCCATCCCAGTCCAACCTCCTAATGTCTCTGCCTATAAAATTCAGAGACCTATTCATAAAATGTTTATTTTATTTCTGATCAAGGGTAGGAATAAAATGTTGCAGCTGGTGCCAGGAATTGCCAGAAAATAGTCTGACTACAAAATTTCATTTGATATTCTAAACAAAGAAACAAACAAAATCTATAACAAATACTGCATTCTTCAAACTATATTGTCCCATCTGGAGGTGCCAATGTTGAACAGACTAATAGTTACTGTACGACAGGTGTTGTAAATTACATTCCTTTGAACTCAATTACAATAAATATTGTATTGACAAAATTTACTGAACACAGGAGGAATCCAACAGAATATAGTCCTTGGATGTATCCATACTGAAGAAATAAACAGTTTCACACCACTTTAACTGTCATGGCTTCATCCTGTAGAATCCTGGGATTTATAGTTTAGTGTGACACCAAACCTCTGACAGGACTAGGCTACAAACCTACAAATCCCAGGATTCCATAGGATGAAGCCATGACAGTTAAAGTGGTTGTCAAGCTGCTTATTTACTGAGTTGGCCATAGTCCTCATATCAACAGCTTTAGACCAACTGTGAACATATGGAATTCATTATAAAGGAAGAAAGAATGAAAAGCCAGAAAATTTTTCGTTTTATGGAAAGACTTATTTACTTCCACAGAGTCCATATAATGGCAAACAATTTCCCCTCCAATTAAACTGGCATTCTAAAAGGTCGGTCTTTTCTTATTCTGCTTTGGAGATCACAATATATTGTTTTCCCAGTAAACAGAAGCTAACACAGAGCATTTCATGACCAATACATACATTTAATGTGTCCTATATTCTGTACTAAAGTTTTAATTTTTTCCTCCCAGCTCATTAATTCCGTGGCCTGAATACAGGAACGCTCCCAATAAATAAAATGAAAGCAATATAGCTGTTGTTTCAGGACACTTGGACAGTAACATTTTGTGCAGTTCTCCTTTATGGAGGATTCTGGTCCAAAGTAAGGGCTTTAAGTGAGCTATTTCATGTTATTAACGCATTATGATGTACTAATGATGTCAATAATGCTGTTCATAATGTCATCTGTATAAAAAACCACACTTTTGTCTGCCTCTAAATATCTTTAATACATCTCATATTAATGAATCAGGCAATTGCTTGGAAGAATAAATCTCATGCCTAAAAACCAGTAGGCATGTACTTATTTTCTCAGCTACATAACATTTCTGAAGCTGTGGTGGGTTCAGCTATGCACATGTCACCAATTTAATACTGTACACTTGATGGCTGGGTAACTTAATGTGCCAGCCAAAAGAACAAATAAATGCATTCAACAGCAATTCAATCATGGACTCTTGCTAGAATCCAAAATGACTAAATGAGATTATCATACTTCAGCCATATCATGAGATTACATGACTCACTGAAAAGTGTAATGTTCAGTAAAGTGGAAGGGCAGTGGAAAAAGAGAAAAATAAATTAAATTGAATCATTCCAATAAAAGCAGCCCATGCCCTGAGTTTCCTACCTAATCTGGCAAGTGGGATCATGGAGATCTCCATTCATATGCTCACCATAAATCAAAGCCAACCAGCAGTAACATAAAAAATGAGCATTGTTTGTTTGTTTTTATCCCACCTTTACCTTATTAGGACCCAAAACATCTCACATCCAATTGTAATCAAGGTACAGCTTTTAAAAAAAGATTACTACCAAAAGTTTAAAAACAATGAAACATTACCTTAAAGCTACAAGGTTAAATTAAACAGTTTAAAACGACATTAGCACATCACTAGAAAAGGTAAATGAGCCCTGCTAACAATCTCCCTCATCCCACATGAATTATGTGTTGGCTCTACACTCTGTGTCCTGCAGGTGTGCAGCAAACAACCACAACACAAACCTGGGAACCAAACAGACGGTACACAACATTCAGCACTGTCTGAGGTTCTTGACTCACAGTAGCCTCCACTGCAGAGTTGGAAAAGCACAACCCAGTATGCAGTATTTGCAATAAAAGCACTGCCCCAACCCGAAATAAGGCACAGACACAGTGACCTCTTCCACAGTCTTGGAGGCTTTTATTCTCTGTTGCAAAATATATACAAAGTATTTACAACAGAAGCTCTTGACTGCTAGCACATAACACTGTCTGCTTACATCCACTTCTCCTACAAACTCTCCAACACCTGTCCTGGATCCCAGAGCCCTTATATACCGTGGTGATTACATTAGGGATGGACACCTGGTATTTCTTACCATTTGCTGCCATAGAAATTATTTTTCCATCTTTAAAAGGACATTTATCCCAACATTATGAACCACAGGTTCTGCTAAATTTAAAAAACTTGTCTTTGTCTGCCAACAGATAGAGCGGTGACAGTGTCATCTGAGTCTCCCAATGGGAGTAATTCCACAATTGGGAGCAGCTACTAGAAGGTTCTCTCTTATGTCCTCGCCGAACACAACTGTGATGTTGGTGGGACCAAGGCAAGAAGTCCTTCTCTGAAGATGTTAAAACTCAGGCAGATTACAGTTTTTCAGCTTGCTATGAACACAAGGCTTCTGGGGTTTTAAAGGTCATAACCAATACTTTGAAAACTTTATGATTCTATTATAATTGGGACTAATAACTGGAATTAGGCCTAAAACTAGTGGCTAATCCCACAGGCGTAACAGCCGATTTTCCATTAAATAATTATGCATCTTTGCATATAAGGATTTTCACTGCTTTTGGGCGGGGGGCAGTGGAAATGTTGCTGCAAAGGATGGCAAATCCCTTCTCAGTTACCACAACAAACCACCCCCTAATTGCTCTGAGCGGAACGGAGCTCGCCCAGTCAGAACTGCATTCATCTTGGCCAGGGGCCTCCTGTATACTCCGAGTAACAGTGGGAGGAGTTAGCCATAAAATGAAAATGGATTCTCACTACCACAGCAATCGAGCTACAGCTGCTCCGGTGTGTGTGTTGTCCTGATTCACCAAACACCTACAAGGCTGGCCTGGGAGGGAACCATCAACTGATAGTGCAGGCAGGAGTCAAATATCATAGGTTCAAATCTCCAGGTTGCATTCCCGCACACACTTCACTACAGACTTGAATGCCAATGTCCTTAGATTCCAAGGTTACATGAGGTTAAGACAACAAACTGTTGGACAAACCCTCTATAATCAGAACGCTCATCAATTGTATCAGGCGGCCTCTTTGCATGTCTATACTTTTAGCTGTGGAGTAAATGTATATTTCATCTAAAAAAATGTACTCTGTTTTTTATATACAGGTGCCTTCCCCGATTACAGCAAGCTACCTGGCTGATTCTTGTATAGTCTGTCATGCTGCCAGGCAGGACGAGAGAAAATATAGCACTAAGGATCTAAAGCCTCCCTCGCTCCAGCACTAACGTACAACCTCACACCTATGAGAAAAAACAGCACTGGAGATATTTGCTGTTTTATTAACTTTAACTTTTGGGTGATAACATAATGGACTAGGCATTGCTTTGGCAGACTGAACAAGAGATGCAACCTCTGTTCCTTGCTTCCAAGCTGTCACTGCAAACCAAAGCAGCTGTCAGGCTCAGGTTGCTTGTTTTGTTGTTAGCCTGACTATGGCGTCAGATTGAATGCGGATTTACTAACTCTGCTTATACTGTGGAGGAAAATTGCGCCATAAAGTATTTACTACAATTTACAGGATATACCTACACCACTTTACTTATGGCCTTACAGTCCCCTTTACAGCCTTGCTTTATGGAGCATGAATCTTGGAACTATTGACAATGTGATCAACACTGAGGCCTGGCCTTTTACTACTCAGCCATCTAAAGGGAACCTTCTAGCTTGGGTCATAATTCAGGTGTTATAATAAACTGAGGAGGAAATGATTAGATTGAACAACCCAACATAGAGGAACGTATTTTTCATAACTGAATGGTTCGACGTAGTACAAGTGGAAAATATAAAAATAGGAACATGGTGGACAAGGATGAGGAGATGGTCAGGTTAAGTATTGTACAAACTTCCGCAGCAGAAGGCATTTCACAAATTCAATTGGCCCATGAAGTTTATTTGTAAAGGAAAGGTTTAGGGAAGCAAATCTATACTCATATTAACACTGGGGTGAAGATAATTCCGTAGAATGTCTGCTGTATAGTCTATACATCATTCAGAATGGTTGGGATAGTAACAAAGCAAAGTGTTGTGTTTTTTACTTTCCCCTCCTACGTCTATGGGTATGCGATTCTCTGCACGAGGAGTGTCCCAACCTTGGAAACATAAGCTAGTGGGAAACTGCCAACCAAATCCAGGTACTGTAGGCCTAGATTTAGCGAAGGAATTGCCCAATCCACCTCATGCATGTTCTTTACTTAAGGAGCCCTATGAAAAATGTTCATCGGCTTTTCTTAAGTAAGAATACTTCCGGTGTCAGCTTAAGTTGACCGGGTTGGGCCTTGAAGGCACCCTTAAAGTTCCATCACTATCTTTGGGTCTCCCACCATTACTTGGATTTGTACTAGTGGTTAATGGGATAATAACATTCATGCCAACCTCTTGTTGATGCACCATTTTCTCAGCCTCCATCTATCGGGCTCTGTACCAGAAGAGCTTTCTGCCAGGATTCGGTGGAGGTTACTATTGTAAGCATGCATTTGGTTGATTGTGTTCCACCTTTCTTCATTAATGGGGACTCAAGGCACTTACATGATAGGGAAGACAAAACCCAAATAAACGAGTAAAGTCACAATTAAACTAAATTAAATTAAAGATTTTCTTTATTTGTATCCTGCTCTTTCCCCGGACTGGGATAAGCGCAGTTAAACACATACTGGTAGTTAGTGCACAATTACACCATTCAGGAACATATATGAGCCAACCTGGTTTAAGGGGTGATTCGGCTTCAGAGGGGGGAAGACTGCTGGCCCTTATCCCTTCCCACACCCTTCCCTTCTCCTTTTGTGTTGTTCTTTTTAGACTTGTAGCCTGCGGGGCAGGGAACTGTCTTATAAAATATTTAATTTGTAAGCCACTCTGATAGGCCTTTAGCGCTGAAAGGAGGGTATAAATCCATATATAATAATAATCATGATAATAAAATCTTGGAGATGAATGGCTTCTAAATCAGTAAGTAATGACGATACTGCTCAGAACTCCATTCTCAGAAACACAATGATATGGATTATAGGGCCTTTTCCTCTGTTATTTTGGGCCTCACTTCATGTCCATTTAGTTAACCCTTAAAATGAACCTATCCAAGAGGGTTCTCTTTTTTCTTACTCTGAATCTGGAGAAGAGTGTGACTTTGCAAAGGTCCCATGGTGGATTTACATGGCCAAGTGGGGATGGGATTGAACCCTGGTTTCCAGCTTGTAGTCAACACTCAACAATGTGCCACACTGACTCAGTTTCGAATCTAGCACTTCCTACCTGTTCAACCTCCCTGGCTCTTTTAGATTAAAAATTTACTATCTAAAATGGTTGTCACGGATGAACAAACTGGTAAAAGACAATAATGTCCTTCTTTGCTACAATAAAGCATTTGCATAATATATTTATTGCATTTCATACAAATTTGCCATAACATGAAAATTATCTGGCCACGATTGGAAAACTGATATGGCAGCTGTTCTCCACGCCCTATATTTCCTGTTGGTAAAACAGATCTAAGTTTAGACTCAAGGGTGTATGCATTTTCTACTGTGTGGTTTATTTTGTCTTTGCCCTTCCTAATCAGAGGATAACTAGAGTGGGAGACAGGCTTGCCCTCTTGATGGTACCATGTTTCTTATAAAAGGAGGTGGATGAAAATCAGCTGTTGCAAGGTTTTAGGCTCATCAAAGTCACTGTCTGGACAGGTTTACAGCTGTGGGTGTATCCTGGGAACTGATCACCAGCTCTTTTCACACTATAAAAGGCCCACTATCTATCGGACATTTCCGAAGATCAGATTGTCAGATCTATAATAGTACAAGCAGTCCTAATCTATACAAACCACACACCTTACTTCATTTTCTAAGACTTCTTCCTCCATTTATGTTCACCGAACTTTTTCAATCATGCTTGACCCTAGAATACAACCGTGAATGGAAATTATTTAGAATATAAGGACGGGTTGTAGCTCCTGAACATGCATTATGCCATTATTACAGCTGTTGGAAGGACATTTGACTGCTATTTGACACCTAAGCTGGAGTGTACTCACGAGTGTTTACAAAGAGCATAACAATTTCAGGCTCCCAGGAAAGTCGAGGAGAACCGTAGTAGAGGCTACAACAGGTGATGTTTGCCATGGCAGACAAGACCTGGCTAAGTCCGGGGATGGAAAATCCTCCCATTCGGCATTTTCCCTCACTGTATGCGTCCAGGACTTGCTGCATCTGCAAAAACTGTAACGGTCTCACACATTTTATGTTCTGCACAAAGTCCAACTCTCTTTTCTTTTTTTTTGGACAAAACTCCAGAACATTCCAACTATCTACGGATCCATCTGGAGCCAGCATGAGTTAGTGCTGAGCGTTGGACTATGACACTAGGAACACCACAATTTGAATCCCCACTCAGCCATTGCTGAAACCCACTGGGACACTCTATCCACCCTCTGAAAAAGCAAACCCCCTCTGAAACAAATCTTGCCAAGAAAACCCTCTTTATAGATTTACCCTTAGGCTCACACGAAATACGTGAAAGCCTGCATTAACAATGCCAACATCCACCTTATACACAAGAAAGCCTTTTCAGACTAACCCTCCCTCATTAGTTGGTAATCGCTGGCAAACAGTTGGAGAAATACGAAATAAATAAAAAGAGTGCTAGGGGACTGCTCCTCTTTATTCGCCTAATGGACAGGGACTGTGCCCACCAGCCAAAGGCCAGAGTTTTCAAGCATAAAATACTTTGCATACACTAATCCCCCCTCTCATACTCTTATATCTTGGGACAATGTCTGTTTGATTTTCATTTTAAATGAACTGAAAGCAATTCATAGTTCCCAGATTTAATGTTCGGACCGGGGCCACAGTTCTCCTTAGGATTCCACATTTCAAAGTTGTTGTAATGAAGTGCACTAAAAAATTAAAAATGTGCACCATGTGTACATTTGGGGAACTGCTTACAAAAACATATTTATTCCGGAAAGATATTCTATTAGGGGGCAAATATAAACAAAATGTTACATGTTAGGTTACCTTGCCTCTGAAAATCAATGTAGCTTTCTGTATGCATTTTACTAACATCACAACAGCTAATAAATGATGTCGAAATAAGACAGACTGGATTAGGGTTGATACAGCAAAAACTTCAACATGTTATAGATTAATCCATACAGCCCTCCTTTTAAGCTCCTGCTATCTCAAACCACTCATAGTTTTCTTCTTGTGCCACACTTCAGCACGTCAGATGGTTTTGTTTTTGCATCACATTGGTACTTTGTGCATATCAGCTTCACCAACATTGTGAAACTAGACCGAACAGACGGAGCAGGAAAAAAAGCTGCTTAATCGGGTTTTGTGAGAGGGTGCACATTACCACTGCAGCAACAGCTCACTCCAAGGCAGGCGGACCACCCACAGCGTTTTCACATGTAGCCATTCAAGCCATGCTTATGGTTGTTGTTTTTTGTGCCCTCCCTCCCATGCATACACTCAATTCACAAATACACCAGCGACCTCCACTTACCTCCCTCTTCTGACCCAAGATACCATTCCATGGATGGGGATGGCCCCACAGATGCAATGCATTGCTTGTACAATTGTATCGAGCATTGTGTGCCCATGATAACTGGCAACGTAGCAATCATGGAGGGACTCCCATAACACGCTCCCTCACCTCTTCTCAATCCCATGCCCTCCTGTTGGACTATCTGGTTTGTGTTGTATGTTGTAATTACATCATTACATTATTGTTGGCCCATCAAAAAACATTGCTTTTGCCGAAGCCTCATTACTGTGCCCGGCTGTTCTATGCTGTGTGTTTGATGGAAGTGCATTTCCATTCTCGAGTCAGAGTATCCCTTCTTTTGCTTCAGGTTTTTAGTCTGGCGCCGGCTTTGTTTCGCTTTCCACTCACTTCCGCCTCGTGCATTGTCTAAACCACCCACCTTAAAAAAGTTAGGAAGTGCTTTATTTGGCTAGTGCAGCCTACACCATAGTTTCCTAGTCTCCATTTGATCAGTGATCAATTATTGCCTGTTAATTTCGGGATGTTGTGTGCTGCATTCATGCGAAAGAGGAAAGGCATATACATAAGCTTCTTAGCACCTTTTACTGCAATCACTGGGATTTATCCTAAAGATTTTTCCAAAGCCAGTCTTTCCTACTCTCATCAAAAATGTAACAGTTTTTGTGCATTCTGGCCTCACTGTTTGCATTCTGTGTCTTTTGCCTTCACATATGTGTGTGCATCTGTCAGTCTTCTGCCAACTGAAGATAGCACTTCTGGATCTTGAGATGTGGCCCTGAGTAGTAAAATACTTACCAGTATGTAGCAATAGGACTGCAAACCACTCAGTTGAGTCAGAAGGCAGCCATATTTAACTCCCAAGTAGATGTGGGCAGGACCAGGTATAAATCTACTTGTTTTCAACACCACAAACTCTTGTTATTTTTCCTAATCTAAGGACATACTTTGTTATTTTTGTCGGTCATAAGAATCATCCATGGTTCGGGCATAACCATTTTTACTGATAGTTATTTACTGAGACCTACAAGATACCATGCGCTTCAGCTCTTCGCAACTGCCCAGACGCTATACATTATGCGCAATGCGATCTTCCTCCTCTGTCCTCATCTTAGGCGTCCTCTGTATTTTGGCACGGGCGCAAGGCAACCACAGACTCAGATAACATCATATGGCCCGGGCACAATGACACCCCAGAACATCAACACTGAGATTAGTCCCGACTCTTGGATCTTCAGTTACATTGCTCACTACTTTAGTGTACTCACTGCCCCTGCTTTCTACTTTAATTGGCCTGCTTGGTCTCATTTACAGGCTCTTAAAATGGCACGAATTGAATGGCTTTAGCCTCAATAAAGTATAGTTATAGTTTGTATGTCTTTCATTCCACTTTGAATGTTATAGATGAAAAATAAAGGAAAATCTTGCCAGCATTCAAGGAGAAATCATGAAGTGCACATTGTTGCAAACCAACCACTGGATTTAATTACAGGTTATTCTCTTTTGATTTTGTACATTTCGGCGTTAGCTCCTTAGGACACATGGCTTGTAAAAAAAAGAATCATTTCTGCACCTGTGGAAAAACAAATAAGTACCATAATTATGTTGAATTCTTTAAACCATGAATTTTCATAGTCTTCAGCCCACTTCAGATCGCATAAAGTATTAGGCAGCGTTTTTTTGTGTGTATTTATTTATTATTTTTATGCCAACTACACGTGGATTAGAAGGCGGATTATCAACAGTGACTAAGAGGGTAGAGGGTTATTAGACGTAGAAACTATGATAAGACAGTAAGAGATGTTTACAGCCTCCATCACAAAATTATTTGTTTCTGATAAAACGTACAATTTGGTACTATTGTAAGCCAATAAACAATTGTTGTGTGTAAAGCAACTTTATCAAGTCCGGCCCCACCGGGACTGTGTTCTGTTTCACAAACTCATGTGCCTAAATCCTCATATTTGTCATGGTAATGGCAGTGGGATGTAGGTAATTCCTGCAAACAGTTTGCATCTATGACTTTTGTATGGAATGCATTCATATATGCAGGATGCTCTGAAGAACTCAGTCAAGATGAGATGTTTTTGGACCTCATGCCTACTTGAAAAATGATAGTGCATCTAACTAAAATATGCTCAATACATGTAATGAGAGCCAGTTTGGTATTAGAGTTTGCAACTGGACTACGGACTCTGGAGACCAGGTCTGCATCCAGTTCAGCCATGTAAACTCACTGGGTGACCTAGGACAAGTCACATTCTCTCCAGCCTCGGGCTGCAATGACAAACCCCCTCTGACGAAACATTGCCAAAAAAAACTCATGACAGGTTCACCTTAGGATCAGTTTCACAATAAATCAGAAGTGAATTGACGGCACACAAACCCACAACCACAACAACAACAGCAAACAGATTAATCCAAAGCCATTCCATGCCTACACTACCTTGAAACTAACCTCCGCAAAGTTACTGTACCAAAAGTAAAATGCCATTATGACGTCTCCAATTGCTAAAAGCTTACATGAACTGGTGCAAAGAGTCAGAATTCTGCTACCAGGGTCTATCTAATGAACTGATTGTGCCAAGAGCGTTTGTAAAACACAAAATTGTTAAGGAACATTGCTGGTACCGGGAACAGTTGTGATACTCTCTGTACACTAGCTGCTCAATGGGAAAGTCTTAACATCATTTTTTCAGTGAAACCAACTTTGGAAGCAAACTAGAGGCTGATGGATCCAAGCAATGACGAGCTGTT
>NC_056522.1:349428157-349431205 GCF_019175285.1 Sceloporus undulatus | reverse complement strand
GTACTATTTGGCGGTCTGTAAACCGCCAATGATGATAATATTATTAGAACTTAAACGTGTTGCTAAAATATCAAACTTTAGGATTGTTTTAAGGCTGAAATAATTTACACACTTATCTATTAGTAAACTCCATTGAGAACCTCGTGAGATGTACTTTTGAGTAGACTCTTTGAGGATTATCTTAAACAGAGGATGGGCATTGATTTGCTGAGCCTAAAAGGAATGGCAGAGGTTTAAAAGATGAACATGTGAAAGTTTTGTTCTTTTTTCCCTTCTTTGTAATACAGTATTTTGAGTGGATCAAAGTATCATGCTTTGGATTTCTTGCTGTGTTTCTGCTAGAGGGCTCATGGTGTTTATCTCCAAATGTAATACGGTCAGGACTAAGGCATGAATGTGCTAAAGCTGGCAATGCTATGAAATGCCATCCCTAGACATGGGGCCATTTTTGATCAGCGTGGAGGAGATTTTATTAGTATGGACAGTTGTAGCTCTTACCCTGCTGAGGCAGGGCATGTAAATTGATCTAAAACAGCTAGAGTCCTAACTGTTGAGAGTCTTATCAATAATATTTAAAGAACAAATGGATTGTATTTGTTCATGAATCTTCCAAAACATCCACTGCTTGAAGCTTACCACTAATTTCTTCTTGAAGAGTGGTAAAAATGCTGCTCCAGACTGAACTGAGCTGTGGATGGAAGCATTAGTAAGTTCAGTGATTTGTGAATGAAGATACAATTTCTGGTTGTTTTTGTAATCCTTCATTACATGTTTTCACAGTAAAGTGTGGCACTGTTGTGTTGTTTCAGGAGGGAAGAGGGAGGACAGGATATGTCTCTAAGAAAACTTTTGTCAACTTCGCTAGTTTTTGGGTGAATATCATCCCAGCCATGATGTTTAGAACCATGCAGAATTAATTAAAGATTTTCAGTATCATTGATTTAATTATACATTCTCTAAACCTACTGCTAAGAACAAGCAGTTACATGTTACAGAGCATACAGAATATCAGATTGACTTGGTGATTTTCCGAAAGACTTTTCATCTGTGTTAGGCACTATTGGGATGATTCAGGAAAACCTTTGCTGAAGATATTAGTTTTCAAAATGCTTGTAATCAGCCCTTCCCTCTTTCCTGATAAAGTTTCCTGTGCCTTTCATAGGATCCCAGCTTGCCAAAGTTCAAAGTGTGCCATTTTTCTTTGTGTAGAGAAGTAATGATGTATGGAGATAGGTTGCACCTGTTGCATTTCAGTGTGCCATACAACTGTCAAAGGCCTAGGACCACTGGCAGAAAAATGTGGCTATTCTGGGAAGACCTTGAGGTGGAAGAAAGAAGCCTGACAAACAAATAGAGTTTTTCTTGTGTATAAAAGGCAATGGCAAATGTTTTCAGGGTGGTAACAGGAGGTGGCAATACATGGCTTTGTGCAAAAGGGAGGGAAGAGGAAGGCTGCATTCTCACTGCAGAAATAATTGAGTTTGACACCACTTTATCTGCTGTGGCTCAATGCTGTGGGATCTCAGGATGTATAGTTTGTCGTGGTGCCAGAGCTCTCTGACAGAGAAGGTGAAATGTCTCACAAAACTACAGTTCCCAGAATTCCATAGCATTGAGCAGTGTCAGTTAAACTGGTGTTAAATGAGATTATTTCTGCAGTGTGGATGCAGCGGAAGAGGCAAAGGACAGTCTGGCATACTGACAGTCCAAGGGATGAGTTATCCCTGCTCTGCTTTTCTGTTCTTCATACGTCTCCTGCTTCTGTTTTGCTTTTTTCATGCTGCTGCTACAGGACTTGGCCAAGTTTTGTTAAATCTTTTAAGAAGCAGGTCTGAGGAGCACATGGCCCTCCAGACTGCAGTTTGCATCAGCCATAATGATTGCCAGTGGTGAGAGATGAGTAGAGTTGCAGGCCAGTGACATCTGGAGGAACACATGTTCACTGCCCTTTTTTTGTGGGCTAGAAGTCTCAGAAAAAAGCAGCCAGCCAGGTACGTACAAGAAGGATTGATCTATATAGAGGAGAGGGAGCTGTATATGCAACTGTATGAACATTGGTTTATTTTATTTATAATCCACTTTTCTTCCAGAATGGAACCCAAGGCAGTTTCAAGAATAGCAAATTAAAAATGCTTACAATTTAAAAAACCCACATGAAAACACTATAGACCCATTTTAAAAAAATCATACTAAATGATAAAACATACATTTCCCTGCTTAAGCATTAAAAGCTTGCTTAAATAAAAATGTCTTTGCTTGCCGGTGAAAGGAAAGCAGGGAGGGGACCAGCCTAGCTTCTTGTGGAAGAGAGTTTAAGAGGGTGGGAGCAGCCACTGAGAAGGCTCTGTCTCGTGTCATAGAATCATAGAGTTGGAAGAGACCCCAAGGGCCATCCAGTCCAACCCCCTGCCATGCAGGAACTCTCAATCAAAGCATACCCGACAGATGGCCATCCAGCCTCTATTTAAGATTTCCAAAGAGGGAGACTCTACCAATCTCCGAGGAAGTGTGTTTCACTATCAAACAGCCCTTACTGTCAGGATGTTGCTCCTAATGTTGAGGTGGAATCTCTTTTCCTGCAGCTTGCATCCATTGTTCCATTGTTCCTGGTCCTATTCTCTGGAGCAGCAGAAAACAAACTTGCTCCCTCCTCACTGCCCGGTTACACACAGTTTTAAAAAAGAGGCGTCTCTTCTAGACGCCCCTGAGTCTAATACGGACTGTGTCTGTACAATATGGCGCCGGACCTTCTACATGGCCGGCGCCATATTGACGTATCGGACGCTGAGCGTCCGAACGTCGCGCGGCACTAATGACGTCACAAATGCGCCCTTGGCGCTTCGCGACGTCATCAGTGCACTGCGGAAAGAACCTCCATTTTGGAGCTTCTTTTTTGCTCTGCGCGGGAGCTGCGCGGTATGGCTGCTGCGGCTCCCGCGTGGAGCAAGCGGCGGCGGTCTAGAACCTACCAATATGACATCCCTTCAAATACTTAAACAGGACTATTATATCACCTCTTAACCTTCTCTTCTCCAGGCTAGACATACC
>NC_056522.1:349425839-349428057 GCF_019175285.1 Sceloporus undulatus | reverse complement strand
AGGAAGGACAAGGAGGAAGAAGAAGAGGAGGAGGAAGAGGATAGTGATGATGATGAAATGAGCCAGCTTCTGAGGCACAACCAATGTAAGTTACTCTGATTTTTACAAACTCATGCACAGTGAAAAAAACCCAAAGTCCCTTGACCAAGTACACACTTCTGAGAAGTACAGTTGAATCCAAGGGCAAACCCACTTCTTGTTAAACCACCTTGACATATTCAGTGTGAAACCCAAAGAGTTTGGTTATGGAATAAGCCTCTGAAATATGCAAGAGATTGCCATGTTAAGTAAAGCCATGTTCAATGCCCAAATGTGCTGTTTGGAATGGGGGGGGGGGGGTGGCCAGAAAGGGAAAGTCCATTTCTGTCATCTGTCTAGGAATAATGCCCAAATGTCCTCCATTTTGATCATGCCTAAGAAACATGTATTTATATTAACATTTTTTTAAAACCATCAAATTTTTTCGTGTGCCCTCCATTTTTAAAAAAAAGTGCCCTCCATTTGAAAATTTTGTCCTACAGTTGTCCTACATTTGTCCCGGTTTGGAGGTCCAGACTTATGGCAACCCTAAGGAAGGGCTAGGGGATTGGGATCATGTTACTACTGTTTTTAAATGTTAAATGGACTGTTGTTACCTGCCTAAATCCTCAAAAGGGAAAGGCGGGATATAAATAATAATAATAATAATAATAATAATAATAATAATAATAATAATAATAATAATATACTGCCAATCAAGCATCCATGTGCATTTGTCAAACTTTGCACAGTTAAAAACATATAAATAATAATTGGATGTATATAAAATATAAACACTCCTGCTCACAACATAACAGTATTATTTGTCACATTTGGCTATCAATTGGTAGGTAGCAAACAGAAGAAAAACTGAATGCCGAGACTGTGCAGGATGAACAGTGGTGTCCCTGCACTGGGCATCACCTGGTGCAGGGGAGGGGCTTCTGGGGTGGGGATTGCAGGGGTGGCATGTGCTCCATCCCCCCATGCTGCCCCATCCTTTTCCTAAGGAAAAGAACAGGGTGGTGCATGAGCAGTGGGAGTGCGCAGAGGACATCGGAGGGAATGCACAGAGGATTGGAAGCATAGGAATGGCAAGAGGTGGGAGCATGCACAGGAGTAGTGCCGGGGGGAGAGCCTGACCAGCTGTCACCACACTTCTGGGGTGTCACATGGTGCAGTCTACACCATCACACATCCCCAGTGATGCCAATGACTATGAACTGTACTCAAACCCCCATCTAGCCCACATCTGTGTGGCAATGTCTCCTTTCTGTAACAGCCAATCAATGAAAGCACTGTCCTCTCAAACATTTGTTCCAGAATGTCAGGTGCTGGGGAACATCAACAAAAGGATGCAGTTAGACTCATGTTCAATTTGTGCATCAGAATGGCCACTATGGGAATGGAATGCTGCATTAGTTCTGATCCAGTGCAGCATCTCCTTTGATCTTATGACATTGTCCTTTCTTATGACAATAATCTTGCTGATGTTTCTGCCTGTCACTACATTCCAGAACACCACCATGATGCCATTTTTCTTTTCCTCTCTTCCTTCACACAGATTCCTTTCTCAAAATATGTATTTTTTCTGTTTATTTTCCCCTCCATCTTCTTACCCATCCTCTGTTACCTCTCACAGGTTGAATTTTAGACTGTACACACTTCAGAGAAGGATCTTGGCCTTCTGCTACTCTATAAGATGCCATCCCATTGACTATGTCATACCAAGCAGGGAACATCACTGGAACAAATGGCTTGGCTTCCAAAACAGATAAACACCCCGTGAGAAAAGGAAAGGAACCAGACACTGTTAGGTTATGGACAAGTTTTTAAAAAAAGAATTCCAAGTGATAATTTTTATAATCACAAGTGCCAAGCAAACAAAGCAAACATAAAAATCATGTGTGGGTTTTGGCAACCCTGGCGCCTTGCTGTGCCTTCAACCTCTACCGCTGCCCCAACCCAGTTAGAGGAGCTGCTGCTGCCACCACCACCAGCCAGAAGGGCCAGAGTTTTGCTGGGTGCTGCTGCTGCAGCCATCTGCAGCAGCCACAGCAGACATGTTTGCCTGTGTCAAGCTCACTGCCAGCTCCCCCGTATTGATACATATGGGATAAAGGATCCTTTACAAACCAATTTCTGTATCAGTGTTGTCTAGGCCAGAGGTCAGGAGAAGACAGCACACCTTTCCTTAAAG
>NC_056522.1:349422414-349425814 GCF_019175285.1 Sceloporus undulatus | reverse complement strand
CAATCCAAAAACGAGCTTCAAAGAGTTACTCAATAATTGAATTTTGAATTAGCTGAAAAGGAATATTTCTTCAGTTACGGAATGAAAGAAAATTTGGAGTAATCAGTATTTTTAGATACTTGCCCTTTTTCTGATCTGCAAGATTATAACAAGTATGTGTATATATTTCTTGGTTCTCGTCATGGAAGAGAACCACAACAGCAGATTATGTTCACTCTTGCCCTATGAGGAACGCTTAGGGAGCGGGGGATGTTTAGCCTGGAGAAAAGAAGGTTAAGAGGTGATAGATGAGAGCTTCGGTTTAAATATTTGAAGGGATGTCATACTGAGGGGAGCAAGCTTGTTTTCTGCTGCTCCAGAGACTAGGACCCGGAGCAATGGATGCAAGCTGCAGGAAAAGAGATTCCACATCAAAGTTCAAGTCCCCTCTCAGCTGTAAAACTCTCTGTGTGCATTTAGACTAGTTGATCATCGGAGTTATTGTCTTTGTTCCACCTGACAGGATTGTTGTGTGGGCAAAAGTCATGAGGACAAGAGCTGTGTAAATGGCCTTGAACACATTATTATCGTCATTTTAAATAAAATGTGTCCTAAAGTTAGGAATGTCACAGCTTAAATTCTCTGTCCATGAAGATAGATGGAACGTGATGTTTTCATCTCACCTGGTTGATCATCAGAGTAACCTCTGACATCCTTATTTAGCATTAAGGTTCTTTCCTTAGGAAAGATGTAAGGACTTCAATTTTACAGTGAATGAAAGATATCAAACCTGTTGACACTTTGAGTTCCTGCGAGGAGCATGATGTACATTATGACTGTTATGGTTCATTCACAGCCAGAGTACATCCGTATTGCTGGTACAGGAAATAAATTGGCCTGGATTACTTGGCTTTGACTTTATGTAAGCTTGTTACCTGCGTTTGTTTATGTCTACAGAAAAAAATCACTCTCTTTCAGTTCAGCGATGACCCTTGTACTAATCAGCCTGAAGGAGTGCCTTCACTCTAGCTGTGTTTTTGTGGAAACAGTTTTGGTAACAAATAATCTACCTTGGCAAGGATTAAAATAACATTTTTAAAAAAAAATTTGGATAGCACACAGACTGAGATAGTTTGGTTCTAGGACTTCTTTTGTGGATGTTGGGGTTCCCTGGATGCCTTTATTCCAGCACAAAGATGTAATTTTTTTTAAAAAAAAAGCTTCTCTCCTGGAAGCCTCCAGGAGCAAGCCAATCACTGTCCTAGGTCAATATTTAGAATCAAAAGCTGAAATGGACTTTTGGCCCTTTTCTGCCTCTCAGCATTTTTGTATTTTTAGTATTTTGGGCAGACCATACAGCTCCCAAAGAGTCCTGGGGCAGAAGATTGTCCCTTAGATCTGTCAGGGTTGACTACCATTTTATAAAATAATGTTTGGAGTATGTATTCTGAACAAAGAGGGCCATCATTCAAGGCTCAACCTTGTGATGCATGTGTCCATTGCTTCATACTCTGCCCTTATCTGTAAAATAAATAATTAAAAAATAGACATACTTTATTTTATCGTGTTATTGCAAGAGTTATTAAGATGGCATGTTTGTTAAAAAAGGAACTACAAATAATTATCACTCATTATATCCACCAGGGCCATAACCACTGTCAGCATCTTGTCTTGGGTCAGGGTTTGGTAAAGTGCCTCTGATGGGACCTGTGACTGGTCTTGATGGGTTTATGTAGTCATGATATTAGCAGAGTACTTAGAATCATAGAGTTGGAAAAGACTGCATGGGCCATCCAGCCCAGCCCCCCTGCCATGCAGGAAATCTAAATCAAAATATCCCCAACAGATGGCCATCCAGCCTCTGTTTGAAGACCTCTGAGGAAGGAGACTCTGCCACAGTCTCCGAGGGAGTGCGTTCCACTGTCAAACAGCCCTTACGGTCAGGAAGTTCCTCCAAATGTTGAGGTGGAATCTCTTTTCCTGTAGCTTGCATCCATTGCTCCTCATTCTAGTCTCTGGAGCAGCAGAAAACAAACTTGCTCCCTCATCAATATGACATCCCTTCAAATTTTTAAACAGGGCTGTCATATCACCTCTTAACTTTCTGTTCTCCAGGCTAAACATCCCCAGCTCCCTAAGTCGTTCCTCATAGGGCATGATTTCCAGACCCTTCACCATTTTAGTCGCCCTCCTTTGGACATGCTCCAGTTTTTCAACATCCTTTTAAAATTGTGGTGCCCAGAACTGGATACAGTATTCCAGCTGAGACCAGACCAGAGCATAATAGAGTGGCACTATTACTTCCCTTGATCTAGACACTATACTTCACTGAGTGCCAGCAAGTAGGGGTTGCCACTTTAATTTCCCTCAAATGTAGAATCACTTCTAGGCTTTGTGGGAACCTAAAATGATGCTTTCTGGATCCAGCCACCTGTCACTGATCAAAATATTGTGGGTGGTTAAAGAAAGGGGCAGCATAGGTATTGGTAGGGTGCATTATTGGATGTTGCATGCTGGGCTTCTTCTCCATTAGTATTATACAAACTTATGAGTGAGATTATAGCAGAGAGTTGCTGACCAGTCTTTCTTGAATTCTCTCTGGGTTATGACCTCAATTCTTCTGTGTTGTATTTTATTGCACAACAATGGAAAGACAATAGATTGTGTTAAAGCATTTCCTTTTTCAGAGTGAGTTTACATTGCCATTTAACATGAGTGCTATATGCTTGACTGCATGTATTGCACTTTGTATTGTTGGCCAATCACTATTCCATAAGAGTTTCTGTGAGTTATTCTAGTGAAGACAAAAATGCTAGGAAATAGATAGGTCATCCAGAAGAATCTCTTCTTCTCTTTAAGTTTTGTGTGGCCCATATTTCAAAGTAAAAAGCAAGGAATGGGGTCATGTCAGCCCACAGGGAGGAACCCTAGAGAAAGAGAGAGCTTGCAAATCATCAGGCAACTTAAACAGATCTGTAAATTATCCTAATAGGAAGAGTGTAGAGTAAAGGGCATTCTGTGCAGTAGTGAATTTTAAAGGAGTGAGAGAGAGAATTGAAATTAGGACCTGGCCCAGTTAACACACAACATGAAGCTCATCCCAAAAGAGTTCATTCTTTCCTTAGGAACACTCTTTTTATCAATCCTTCCCTAGGAAGGTAGTCTTTTACTCTGACATTCCCCCACTGTATGCGTACATACAGATACATAAAGATGTGAGGGCTTCGAAAAATCTGGGGAAAAATCATGAAGAATATCGAACATGATACTTTTTTGCCAAGCCAAGTTATATATACTGCATTTTAAGTTCCTAAAGTAACAGTCTGTAAATGGTGGTAATGCAGCATTTTTTTTTCAATTTTCTAAAAAAAATCTTTTTTTAAGAAAAGAAAAAAACACAGAAAACCATTTTTTAAAAATG
>NC_056522.1:349409440-349422314 GCF_019175285.1 Sceloporus undulatus | reverse complement strand
GAGGAATGAGAGAACAGATATGAGAACAGATAAGAATACTGCACAGACCTCTGTTGGAACGTTCTCATCACATTACAGCTCGCTGGGAACACATTTAATCCGTCCCCTCCTGGAACACATGTAGAACACATTTAGAACGTTCTGAGAACCCGATTGGAACACATACGTGCGGTATTCTTAAATGTGTTCCGTTCTCATCGGGTTCTCAGAACATTCTGAGAACGCAGTGTGGTATTCTCTCTATTATTGTTGTGGGATGGGGGCAGCAGTTTCAGTTTGAGCTAAGACAAGCCTGCCACCCAAGGCCTGTGAAAAGGAAGTGTTGCACAATATGATCAAACAAAGAGCTGATCTCTGTCTTTTGAGATTTTCCTCCTTGAAGTTCATCTTACTAAGCATGATAGAAATGGATCCATTAGTATGACAGATGTGCTTAGGCAGAAAAATATCTTCCCTGCTACATTTCCATTAGACTCAATTGCCCTTATTTACATGTGTTGCACATGTGCAAGTAGGGGAAGGTAATTGATCTTCATTCATTTTCAGGGTATTAGCATTCGTTTTGAATGTTTCCCTGGAGACAGCACTTTCACAGTGATGGATTCATTCAGAAAACAATCATGAGACTCTAGAGGCCAAATCATGGTTTTGTTGCGTTGTTTTTAATCCCTGCACCAAACATGCTGCC
Organism: Sceloporus undulatus; assembly: GCF_019175285.1. Taxonomy (NCBI): domain Eukaryota; kingdom Metazoa; phylum Chordata; class Lepidosauria; order Squamata; family Phrynosomatidae; genus Sceloporus; species Sceloporus undulatus. The sequence continues at coordinate 349,421,626 of NC_056522.1, read as the reverse complement.
TTTTTCACTACCATTAAAAAAGGGATCAATGAAAACTGCTTTTGTAACAAGCAATTTAGCTCTTGCATAGGCACATTTGCCTGACACCTGACTTTTCCAATACAAATGTGCTATTTTACTGACCTTCACATGCAAAGACTACAAAAGAAAGATACAGCATTGCTTAGAACTGAAATAGTCTCTAGTCCTATACAAGATAATGTATATGTACTTGGGCCAAAATAAGCTTGGTCACTTCACCAGAATTTGGTTCTAGGAATTCAGTCAGTTAAAAATCCTATTCAGTTAATTTTAAGTAAGGTTGCTATGTTTAGACTTTGTGGAGAAAAAGCATTTCAACAGTACCAAATGTGCAATGGAGGATAGCATCTGACCAGTGCCAGTGTACTTCTCTGGCTGTACTTCCTGACATTTCCAGGTCACCAAAACCTATCTGAAGATTCCCAGAAGAACCAAGACAAAATTATACGAACTCTTTACCTCATCCATATGGTTTATATTATGGCCAAAATCAGAAATCGCTTCAACGTAATATAAATATTTGCCAGTGGAATTATGTTATGTAGCCCTTATACTGAATGCCAGCATAGTGCCATGTGTGTAGATCAATGGAAAATCTGCATGGCTGACAACTCATTGTGAAATTGCAACGTGCAAAAACAATATATAGAGGCAATGCACATTCATACACTGCTATGTATATTTTTATGCTGCTACTTTGGGCAAGTCACAACCTCTCAAGCTGAGGGGAAGGCAATGGCAAACCTCCTCTGACCAAATCTTGCCATAAAACACCAGGATAGGTTTGCCTTAGGGTTGCCATAAGTGGGAAATTATTTGAAGGCACACAACAGCAACACTACAGTGCATGCATAGTGTTCCCACATGTACAACTGCCCTCAGATGCATATGACTGTTGTACATTGATGAAAAAACTATCCTCACAGTACATGTATAGAGCAAAGTACACCTGTATATGTTATTAACAGAATACCAGTTTATATGTGCAATAGTCTCAGGCCTATAGTTTCTATCTGATCTTTGAGACAACTACAGAGGCTGCATCCACACTGCAGAACTAATGCACTATCACACTGCTTTACCTTCCATGGCTCAATGCTATGAAATTTGGGGATTTGTAGTTTTGTAAGGCATTTAGCTTTCTCTGTCAGAGAGCTCTGGTGCCACAACAAACTGCAATTCCCATAATTCCATAGCGTTGAGCCATTGCAGTTAAACTGGTATCAAACTGAGTTATTTCTGTAGTGCAGATGCAGCCTATGCGTTGAAGAGCACAGAGTTAGCGAGACAGGGAATCTACTCTGGGTTCTGGTGTCAGCCTGAGGGCAGGGAAATGTCCAATTAACAAATTGTAAGCCGCTTTGATAGCTTTGGCTGAAGAGCGGGGTATAAATAAATATTATTATTAATATTATTATTATTTAATGGGCACTGGACCCTTTCTCCTAGATACATTCAGCACGTTGGGCAGTTCATTTAAAGTATAAACTAAACCTGGAATAGATTCACTGGTGTGTTACAGACCGCCGCTTTGCGGCGGTCTGCTGCCGCTGCTGTTTGCTCCACGAGGGAGCCGCAGCAGCCAAACCGTGCGACTCCCACGTGGAGCAAAAAAGAAGCTCCAAAATGGAGCTTCTTCCTGCGGCGCAGTTATGATGCCGCGAGGTGCCAATGGCGCACTCGCGACGTCATAAGCGCCACGTGACGTGCGGAAGCACAGCATCCACTACGTCAATATGGCAGCGGCCATGTGGAACGGCCGCCGCCATATTGTATGTATTCACTACGTACTAGGGTTAGGGGGGTGAGGAAGCACTGCCCCTTCCTAACCCTAATACGTAGTGAATACGTACTTTATGGCGGTTTGTAATCCGCCACTGTTCCATTGCTATGGGAACCACCAGCTGCCACGTTTGAACTCTTGCTGTTGCTATTATGTGCCTTCAATTCATTTCTAGCTTATGGTGAACCTGAGGTAAACCTATCATGGAGTTTTCTTGGCAAGATTTGTTCAAAAGAGTTTGCCATTGCCTTTCCCTGAGGCTGAGAGCACGTGACTTGCCCAAGGTCGCCCAATGTGTCTCATTGCCTAGCTAGGAATCACACCCTTGACCCAGAGTCATAGCCCAACACTCAAACCACTATGCCATGCTGGCTCTTTATTGAACTATACTGAACAAATATTTTGAACAAACTTTCCCCAGAAGTTTTGTTTCACAACAATGCCTTCCAGATGTCTTGTTTCACAACTTCCACAATGCCCAGTCAATGTGGCCATTGTCATGATGGCAGATTGGAGAAGGCTTACACAGAAGCTTTCAAAAAATGAAAAAGGAGAAACTACAGTATGCCACTCATTGAGCAATCAAAACAACTCCCTTCACCCTTCTACTCTGCTCATCTCTCAGGTTACACTATCAGCAAAACTTTTGTGGTGTGTCTGAAAAATGAGAAAGCTGTCATCTGATGCCAGTAAATTAACATCATTATTAACAGATGCTGTCAGCTCATTTGGACATAAATGTAATTATACAAATAGCAACATCAGGAAGTAGGTAATACTATTTAACACAAAAGACTACTGAGAGGTTTAATTTGATAGTAGTTTTAAAGCCATTTTCAGATGCCATTATATTAGTATCATGCTGCCTTTTATTGTGAATGAACATCAGTCTCTTGTCTAATGATCTCCAGGATAGTGCACTGCCACCTAAGACTAAATGTACTGCTATCAGAAGCATGAAATACTGTACATTTCTTTTTTCCTTTGATGATAGCGGTTGTTTTGCTAGTAGTAGTGTCAATGTTTCTTTGGTACTCCTTCAGCACAGAGTCTCTCAAGACGTTCTCTTATCAAAGCACCACCAAACTGTCTATTATGCAGTTGTTGCACAAGTGCAAACAAGGCCCCTTTAAACTGGTTCAGATTGGTTTGAAAACTGGGTTATTATGTAGTGTGAATGGGGCCTATGTGTTGCAGTCCTGGGGATGCAAACACCATGCATTCTTTAATAATCAAAGTGTGTGTGTGGGTGGGTGTGGGTGTGTGTCTACCAAGGGTCCAATCCACTTGTGGTTCACACTTGCATTGAATTGATTTGGTGAAAAAGACATGGAAAAAATCAGCGTCAAAAAGACACGGGTTAAATGGGTCTGGTGCATGACCCTCCTCACCGAATCGCTTCAACAAATCAATTTAAGTGGGAACCAGGGTCATCTGAACCCGTTCAAACCAAATTGCAATTCAGTTTAAAAGGTAGTGGGAATGAGGCCTAAAGTGGTTTATAACAAAATGCATATGTTTTAATTTAGATTATTAAAACATCATTTAGTGATTTTAAAAAGAATTTAAAATAGTTTAAAAACTATCCAGCAACCTATACAAACACAGGATTATCACCACTAGTCAAGGAAGGCCTGCACAAATATATATTTTACTTGTTGAAAATATATTTTAAAGATGTGAGTCAATTTGGCATAGTTTCTGCTGCTCAAACCACATGTGAGAGAGAGCATTTCAAAGAGGGTGTGCAACCTCTGAGGAGGCCCACGTATATAATGTTATCCAACAGCATTCTTTTGACTATGGGACAAGTGATAAGGTATCTGTTAAGAATCTCAGGAATTAATGTGTACTTGGAAGGAAAGTGATATGTACATAAAAGCAAGATAAACCAGTAGCTACACATAATGAATGAACATAAAATTTGCAGCAAAGATTCAGAAACTGCCTCACTCAGCAAAATTCATTAGCCCACATCATTTGTTTGCTGGGGAAAAGCCATTGAAGTTAAGTTTAGTATCTTAGGTAAGACAGAGGAGATACTCCTGGAAATTAATGCTGGGCATTGTTGAAAAACCCGAATCTTAACGCTGTGTCGGTTTTTAAGAGAAGAAGATATATATAGAAAGAAGCTTAGGGGGAAAAATCAATAAATTTTCGTCTTACAATAGCAGGAAACTAGCTGTCAATATAGTACTTTAGTTCTGTATAATTTAAGAGGATAAATTTATTCTAATAAAAACTCAGATTGATATGTTGAATAGCCCTTGTCTGGGTAAGAAATATAACTGCATTGAGGCATGTAATGATCATAATGTATATGATTTACAATTAATGTATCAGAATTGTGTGCACAAACTCTCTAGCTACATCTACCTTTTAGCAAGGTTTAAAGGATTTTGTATTACTCTGTTTTAGCATAAAATAGAAGGAAGATATACCGCAGCACCTTTGAAAATAACTGGTTTGTTTTCGCATGATGTTTCATGGATATGAATTCATTGCTTCGATAGTGATGAGGTTGTTTAAATTATTCATTCCTGGAGGGGAGAATGGATAATTTGATCATACCTTTACCACACGCTATTCTTCTCCAACCACACATTCCCACCCACCCCCCCCCCACCCACCCCCCCCCCACCCCCCCCCCCCCCTTCCCTCCTCATCTCCTCTTCACTTCTTATTTCACACGCACTCACGTTTCATACACAATACCCACACCCAGATAAGGTAATCAAAAAGATGAAAGACCATGGATGAAGAATCAAATGATAGCCCAAAAAATCAAAAATGGCGAGCAGAGAAGATCTCCTCGGCTACCGCACCATACTCGCCGCATTTACATTATGAGGTCCCTCTGCTCATTCCCCTGCCATCCTCCCCTGCTTTTCTCCTTTGCTCTGATCTCTGGCCCAGGGCCCCCCCGCAACTTCCCTCCTCCCCCGCCTGGTTCTTCCCCCCCTCCCGTGCTTGGAAGTTCCTCTCTAGCGGAGACATGGTGACCCCTTAGGGGGAAGCAGTAACCGGAGACACCCACTCGTCCCTTTGCTAATGTGTTTCCTTTCATTCCACCTCTGTTGAACCCCAAATGTCGCTTCCTGGATAGTTGGATATTTTAATCACTGTACATTGTGCACGGCTATCTTCTGTCAAGCTCGCAAGGCTTCTATGCGCTCGGCCATCCATAGGTTCTATGTAGCGCTGGCCTTTTTCAGGCTATTCGTTGGCTCCTCCTGTGTTCTAGCAGAGCTTGCGAACGTACAGAGATGAAATCTGCTAGAAAATGGCCGACACTTGATGCCCTGAATGACAACACCCTCACAAAACCACCACACTGGTTGTCGCTTCTGTGTCCTTCCGAAGGGACAAAACAGATCTCTCCGAGTCTAGTGAGGGGCAAAACCAGGTTATTTTTGGAGGTTTTTTTCCAAGGGGACTGCTGTGGCAATGTCACATATCGCCTATATTTCCATTCTTGTTGCCCGTCTTTCTCCCCGGCCCCTCCCCTAGTTTTTCGATTCAAGGCAACTGCTCACGTGGATGCCCATTCGGACTCAGGACTCAACTCCTTCAGCACAAAGGGGCACCCTACTTAGCGGGGTGGTTCGGTCTTCTCGTGCCGTTGTTTCTGCAGTTCCGTGAGCCGCGTAGTCCTGTACCTCCCTCGCCTTCCCACTTACACCCACCACAACCGAGCATACTGACTTTGTTGCGTCTTTGTTCCAACGCCAACTTGAAATTTACCCCCTCTGCACATGCTCAGTGGGGCCCGGACGCTGTCCTCTTTCCCTGCCCCCTCCTTAGTTGTCATCCTTTATGGGGTGAAGAACCAGTCAGGGATGGATGGGATAGTTTGCTGGGGGTCCCTGGGGCCAGGATCAGGATGCAGGAGAAGGCAGGGGATGATGGATAGCTCGTTGGGGGTTGCTGTGAGCCAGGATTGGGATTTGCGTGAATGTGGTGTGTGTTTGCTGAATGTGAATTACAGATGTGTGGTGTGTGTGGTGTGTTGTGTGCGTGTGCGCGCATTTTGCATGAAGTGTTTTGCGATAAGGCAGGGTTAGGTGGCACAGGGGGCGAGTGGGGATGCAGGAGCAGTCGAGGATGATGGGTTAGATGGCAGAGGGGCAAGATGGGGATGCAGAGCAGTCAGGGGGTGATGGGTTAGGTGGCGAGGGGGCGAGATGGGGATGCAGGAGCAGTCAGAGGATGATGGATTAGATGACAGAGGCGGGGGCGAGATGGGGATGCAGGAGCAGTCAGAGGATGATGAGTTAGGTGGCACAGGGAAGTGGGATGCAGGAGCAGTCAGGGGATGATGGGTTGGTGGCACAGAGGGCGAGATGGGGATGCAGGAGCAGTCAAAAGTGATGGGTTAGGTGTCAGGGTGAAGGAGAGGAGCAGATCGGGGTCTTGGAGGACTCAGGGTGATGGGGATCGGGTGGTGGCAGTGAGGAGGAGATGGCATGAAGGAGGAGGAGGGGATGATGCAGCATGACACAGGAGCCAAGGGGGTGGCATCGGAGTGCTTTCCACACCAGTCCAATTCGCAGTGCTATTGAAGGTGACCGGAGAGCGAATCTGAAGTCACTTTTTTCCAGGTTTTACCAAAATGAGGGGTGACTTCAGAAACACTGCTGAAGCAATTCGCAAGGAGCTCCCATAGAAATCAAGGGCGTCTGATAACACAGTCACTTTATGACGTGAAACCGCATCGTTGGAAGTGCAATCACTTTGGAAGTGAGCTGGAAGTGAGCCACAAAACCACCAAAAAGCTCCGTGTGATATACCTCTCTGTCTATGGCTGCATCTACACTGAAGTTTGACATAGCTTTAACTGCCATGGCTCAGTGCTATGGAATTCTGGGAATGGTGGTTTGTTGTGGCACCAGAGCTCCACTCTGGTGACCCCAAAACTACCATTCCCAGAATTCCATGGCATAGAGCCATGGCAGTTAAATTGGTGTCAAACTAGATTATTTCTGCAGTGTAGATGCAGTGTGGATGGAGTCTGTGTCAACAGAACATAGCAACAACAGCACTCCTTACCTGACTACTCTCTCTACTACATGGCCAACACAATGGTCAGCAGAAGTAAAGCAGGGGGAAGAGAGCAAGGAGGGTTCCATCAGATGGAATCATGGCAGTTAAAGTGGAATCAAAGCTTTATAACTGTACCATGTGAAAGGGTCCTTAGTCTCAAAGCTGCTGCTCTTTCCATTTGGTCTGCCTATCTACCTTGTTAGGAAGGATTGAATTAGGGGAATTTAATTAGCTCAAATATTACGAGAGGCATGTCCTAACAACGCACGCAGCAGATCGTGTCCCTATGTGTATACCAGAGGTCATCCAGTCCAACCCCAAGAAATAGAGACTCCAATGCCAATGAGTTGCAATGAAAAATATAATCATTTATTAAAGCCACACAACACAAGGGATCATACACGCACATACACACATTCAATGCTAAAGCAAGGGAGGGGGAGAGGTTGGGGGTAAAGGAGAAAGGATAGAGGCACCGTTGGAATATTTACCTTAGGAGTCCTCTCCAAAGCGACGGATGTGAGGGATGGTGGATGGTGAAACATGGCTGCAGAGAACGGGGAAAGCAAGCAAAGACCATGGTGGCTAGCAGCTAAGTTCCGGTGGGCAAAGCTAACTTAGAGGCCCGAGAGAGACAGTGAGCACTGGCTTAGCTCAAGTGATTTCAGCGGAGTCCAAGGCTCGGGGAACTCAAGCCTGGAGCAACAGCTCAGCAAGCAAGGTTTTGAGGTTTGGAACTTCAGCTCAACAAGCCCAATGAGGGCAGAAATCTCGGTCCTATTTATACTGTGAAACGTATCCTCAGGCTTTGGCTGCCTGGTGAACAAAGGTCGTGATGGCTATCTTTTGTCTAAGCTGAAACTTACACAATGGATATACAAAGGAGAGGTCTGACACCTTTCAGGGGAAGGCAAATATCTGAATGGCAGAGTTGTTAATACAATCACTTGCTCATTAGGAGAGAGGCTACTTCTTTGTCCTCTTCTCTTTGGGCTGCCTGCGAAACTTGTAGGGCAACTCCCAGAACCGGTTTCTTAAGGTTTAAATCTACCTTTTTCTATGACCAAGTCCACCAAGGCAAGCTTACTTTTAGGGTAATGGCGGCTTGCGGTGTGGTCAGTCAGGGGTCATGATTTTGGATCGCTTGGCACCCAAAATTTATATAAAACCAAATTCGGTAACAACCTGCTTACCTACCTAACCCTTTCGAGGGAAGCCCCAAGACTCCAACTATAAGCAAAGCTTAGATACAACGCTAAATATTTCTTCATTTTTTTAATTGTTAAAAATCAGAAAACATTCTTGAATATTCACACAATGTCTCATAATGTTACATTAACACTGTACAGAAAACCAAATACAAACAACAGCAATAACAAATACTTTCACACTTATACTTTAACTTCCTCCTTGTGATTGGATTTTTAAAAATGCCCAAACTAATAATAATTTGGATAGATTAGTAATTAATTATGGTACGAATATTCTCTGTATTGGCTATAACCACCTATATTTAACATACATTCTTAATCTTGTGCTTTTTATATTCTCTAATACCTTCTATATATCCCCCTGCTTATACAGTATCTTCTTTTCTCTTATAAGATAGGAGATCTCCAGACCGCCCCAAAAGGGAGGGCTGGAGGCGCCCAGTTTTCCTCTGGAAGGATGCCGCAGCAGCCAAACTGCATGGCGTCCCTCTGCACCCTCTGCAGACGACGTCAACAGTACATCATGGACATGTGCCCAGTATGGATGGGAAGCTGGCATGATGGCAGCGGCGGCATATTCTAGGGTTCCAGAACGTGCGGTTGCTGTGTGCTCCAGAACTCTAGAATCAGCGCACACATGCCGCTTCCCGCCTGTCTGTCTCGGGCCATAGTATAATGTGAAATGATATATTCACACTTGTCTATATATGTTGGATTGTTTTATATTAGGATCTTTTATATTTCTTTCTCTAGTATTTTGTTATTAAACAAAGTTAATTATTTTGGTAATGTCCTTACATTTAAAAAGTAATGTAATGAATGGGAATAAAGTCACTTTGTTGGTGGGACAAAGTTATCAGTACTGAACATGACAATAGTTGGGCACATGTCAACTTCTCTGTTCTCTGCACTCTTCCTTTGGTGTCCGTTCCATGTCTTTTCTCTTTGGTATATTTGTTTTGTATGCTCTTGTATGTGTGGCTTAATTGTATACAGCACAGTCAATCTTAAAATTACTGCTGAAGGTGGAAAAAACTCATATTGGAGAGGACTGTGTGAGTGGAAGAATAGTTGGTATTCCTTTGCCATGTTTTGATCAATTTCTTTCATCTCCCAGAATTTATGCCACTCTCTCATTCATCCTGATGGAAAAGGAAAGCCAGACAACCCATTTGTCATGACAACCCATTTGCTAGCTTCAGAAACACAAGCTTCAGCAAAATCAGAAAGCTTTATTCAGAAAACTGAGTTGATTACATCATAATGATGTTGTCAGGACTGAGGCATTTTTGGTTACCCAGTATATTAAAAGTTCATAGCAATTCAAAGTTTTTTTCACAGGCTTACATCCAATATGTTCACAAACCAAAACATTCCATTTTTGAGGACTATCCACCCTTGTACCAGGCATTCTCATAGAACTGACCTCAATAGCTCACAGCTTGTTTTTTCTCCCCCACACCTACTCATTATTTGGTACTATGAATGATAAACAATCCTCCCACCCAACACCACCATTTATGTTTATGCAGCACGTTCCATCATCCAGTTTTACAAAGTACAAACAAAATATATGGCTAGCAATCATGGCAGGATCCTGTACTCCTGACACCATTATTGCGTGGCCATATTTTGAGTTGGTCCCTGAAGCTGTGACTTTAACAGCAGCTTGGTATCTTTAATTCAGGTCAGATTACCTGTGCCATTGAAGATTTATTCCTGTCTATTACTGTGTATTTGCACAAACATTTTGCTTCCAATTTCATGTTACAGCTACCACAGTAGGGAGTTTATGCTTCTCCAGAGACAGTTAATGGAAACAATTCCTACTGGAAGATAAAGCTGCCCTTCCAAGCAACCCACAGGAATAAGCAGTAAAGAGAGAGTTGCAGCGATTCTCAAGATCCAGCTATCCCACATAGAAATAAATTTGCAAGGAGTTATCACTCAGTGAGGTCTGCTTTCAAGCAAATCTGCTCAGAATGAGATTCCCCAATGACCCCAATCAAATGCAGACTTTCCTAAGGAAGAAATGAAAAATTAAATAAAATGGGAATAAATATCATGTTGGGGCAAAAAGGGTAATTAATATGACCCTATTGAGGTATACATCTTTTTCAGTCAAGATAAAACTTTGGTTGGAATAAAAGTGAATGTGGAAGTGTTGCCACTACATTCTACATATACTTATTGAAAAATGAATTTCACTGAGTGCAGTGGAACTGGCTCTGAATTAAATACTTATAGAATTTACAAAATTTATGACCTGCTTTTTAAACAAGATTTGGAAAGACAGAATCAAAGCTTAATTGTGAATAAAGTAAAATATACACATGACAAAGTAGACACAGGAGCAAATCAAAATTGAGAGAGAAAATATAGAGCATTATAACCATAGAGATGGATTTATCTGTTATAGTTTTGACAGATAGGTAACACTCCTGCACTATATGTTTGAGGTTTAAACTTGGAGAAGAGTAGCTTGCATCTAGTCAGACAGTGGTGCCATCTGATATAGAATCATAGAATCATAGAGTTGGAAGAGACCACAAGGGCCATCCAGTCCGACCCTCTGCCAAGAGGAACTCTCAATCAAAGCATCCCCCACAGATGGCCATCCAGCCTCTGTTTAAAGACCTCAAAGGAAGGAGACTCTACTACACCCCGAGGGAGCTTGGTCCATTGTTGAACAGCCCTTACTGTCAGAAAGTTCCTCCTAATGTTGAGGTGGAATCTCTTTTTCTGTAACTTGCATCCATTGTTCTGGGTCCTGTTCTCTGGAGCAGCAGAAAACAAGCTTGCTCCCTCCTCAATATGACATCCCTTCAAATATTTAAATAGGGCTATCATATCACCTCTTAACCATCTCTTCTCCAGGCTAAACATCCCCAGCTCCCTAAGGCGTTCCTCATAGGGCATGGTTTCCAGACCCTTCACCATTTTACTTGCCCTCCTTTGGACATGCTCCAGTTTCTTAATGTCCTTTTTGAATTGTGGTTCCTAGAACTGAACACAATATTCCAGGTGGGGCCTGACCAAAGCAGAATAGAGTGTCATTATTACTTCCCTAGATCTAGATACTATACTTTTATTGATGCAGCCTAAAATCGCATTGGCCTTGTTAGCTGCCACATCACACTGTTGAATCATGTTGACTCAACTTGGACTTCAAAATGCAATTTTGAAAATTGTGTTTAAATGCATTTTCCTGGAAAGGAACTGTATGGCTTTTGTTGCATTCTCAAATGGGTCCATGGCCCTAAAAAAGTTAAGAACTACTGCCTTAGAAGTCCTCCTATGCCTTAGAAGTCCTCATATGGTCAGTGGGACTTAATCCCAGGTAAGTGCATAGGCTTGCAACCACAGTCCCAAAGTTGTATTCAGTTGTTGTTGTTGTGTGTTCAAGTCATTTCTGGCTGACTTATAGTAACCTTAAGGCTTGGTGTTTTCTTGGCAAGATTTGTTCAGAGGGGGTTTGTCATTGTGTTCCCTTGAGGTTGAGAGTGTGTGACTTGTCCAAGTGAGTTTCATGGCTGAGCTGGGAATCAAGCTCTGGTTACCAGAGTTGGAGTCCAACAATTAATCGTGTATCAAAATGCATGCAAGGATGTGTGGATATCTTCTAAGTAAAAGTTGGCTGCAGAAATAACGACTAAGAATTTTGTACCACCTTATACTTGCACGTTTTATCTGGCATAAACTTTCATGGACTACATCTGATCAACTGAGTTACAGTCCATCAAAACTTGTGCCATAATATGTGTACATTTTCAAGTGTCACAAGGCTGTTTTGTGTGGATAGTGTCATTATAGAGTTCAGCCATCAGATGGCGCTTGACTTTGTTGTACTTGGAAGAAGATGGTGGTGAACAGACTTACAAACCAGCCAATCACCAGCCGGAGGCTGTAAGCCAATCAGGTGCTGGCTGGGGGAATTTGAACATTCCATGTGGCAGTTGATTTGGTCTGTTGGAATTTTGACAGTTGAGAGGACAGATAGCATTCTGTGGAGTCCAGTGAGTGGACTTAGTTTTATGAGTTCCAGAGGGGAACTGAGATTTAAGTCCAGTGTGGGGCTTACAACCTGATAGATACTCTGAGTTAGGGATCTGTGGAGTCCAAGAGTGG